>NW_006952404.1:0-762 GCF_000164805.1 Carlito syrichta | reverse complement strand
TTGCTGTAATGAGGAATATGACCACATTCCTGCTTCGAATCCTGATTTTTTTTAGCCTTATCAAGATGCCCTGTAGTTTTTTTGGGATTGAGAACACGTGTAACGCAGATTAATTTTCTTTCTTAGCAAAAGGTCGTGTAATTTCCTGTATATGAGGATTCCATTTCCCTAGATTCATGCTTCAAAAAAACTGATTCGACTTAATCCCTTAGCAAGAAGCCCTGAAGTTTTTTTCGGCTTGAGGACACGTGTAACCAAATTCCTTATTCCTTCTTAGCAATAGTTAGTCCAGTTTCCTGTATATGAGGACTCCCATTACCCAGTTTCCTAATTTAAAACCCTGATTCATGGTTACCTCTTAGTAAGACGCCCTGTGGATTTTTGGAATTGAGGACTAGTGCAACCAAAATTCCTTATTCTTCCTTAGCAGGCGGCCGTGTAGTTTCCTGTATGTGAGTACTCCCATTACCCAGATTCCTGCCTCATTCTCAGCAAGGCGCTGAGACATTTCCTGGTGACCTAGAATTACAGTTATTTGGATATCAAGAGAAACACTCCCATAAGGTACTTGGGGAATTTTATTCCAAGAATCATGGTTCCCATTTATAAGAACACCCCAAAATGTGGAATCTACTAACCCCAATGTCACAATTCCCATCAGCCTGACCACAAGAAATTTCTGTAGTTTGAGGTAACCTGAATTGATGGATTTTGTACCATTATGCCATTTGATTTCTGGGGTACCTGATTATATCCTAGATG
>NW_006952403.1:0-1980 GCF_000164805.1 Carlito syrichta | reverse complement strand
ACATCTTCATGACTATTAATGAAGAAAATAGCTATGAGTCAGAAAAAACTCACTAACTATAAAATTAAGAAACTTTAATATAAATATAAATTTTAATATAAATTAAAAAGTGTGTTTATTAGAAAGCATAACAGTAAACAGAAAAACTGCAAGTGGAAGACTATATTAGAATTTGTTGAATAAATTTCTATAGATATAAATCTTTAATAAGAAATACATCCCAATAGAAGAATGAATAAAAACTTGAACAAACAATGAATGAGACAGCATATCCAAACTGACAATTAATGAATGAAAAAGTGTTCAGTCTCATTAATCATCAGGGAAATACAAGATAAAACTACAATGAGGCATAACTAGACATAAATAAGGATGACTGGAATAACATAGGAGGGAAATAGCAAGAATTGGTGAAACGGTAGAGTTACAGAACCTCACATAGTCTGTTGCTGGGATGTTCACTGGGTAGTATCTGCTAAACCAAACACATGCATGCCTATGATCAGGGAAAATGTGTGCATATGTTAATCAAAGACAGCACTATAATTTTCACAGAAGTTCTATTGGCAATAACCCCAAACTGGATACTACCCAAATGCCTATCAACTGTAGAATGACTAAACAAACTGTGATATAGTCACACAGCAAAATACTATGTAGCAATGAAATTAATCGTCCTATGACTGTACATAAAGATATGAATAATTCTCACAAGTCACACATAAAACTACATATGCTTTATGATTTCAGTTATATAAAGCATAAAATTGGCAAAACCAATGTAAGCTGTTGGAAATGACTACCTTTGGGAGTGAGACACAGGCACATAAGAGGGCTTCTGAGGGCTGAAAATATTCCAGCTATTGATCCGAGTGGTATTTGTTTTACAGGTGAAACCATCAAGTGATATAATTAGAATATTTTTCAGCCAAGTTCGGTGGCTCAGCCTGTAATCCCGTGCCTTTGGGAGGCTGAGGTGAGTGGATTGCCTGAGCCCGCGGGTTCGAGACCCGCCTGGGCAGGCGAGACCTCATCTCTACAATAAATCAAAAATCAGCCGGGTGTGGTAGCGCATGCCTGTAATTCCGGTTACTCGGAAGGCTGAGGCGGAAGGATCGCCGGAGCCCAGCAGGCAAGGCTGCGGTGGCTGGGAGCGGTCACTGCACTCCAGTCTGGGCGACAGAGTGAGACTCCGACTCAAAAAAAAAAAAAGAATATTTTTCTACATTTATACTATTCTTTAATACAGTCATTAATGAATAAACAAATTGCACATGGCTAACTTGCATTTTCATGAAAACATTTTCGTCCACATGAGAGCACTCTACATTTTAATAGATGACATTTTTTTCTTTATTTGACCTATTTGCAATTGAGAAAATACTTTCTCAATTATATTTTTGAAACATTCTTCGGCCACAAAAAGTCAATAACAAGTACCAAACATTTACAAACAATATACTTTTTTTTTTCTTGAGGTGTTGCAATAAGTCCTTTCACTAAACTAAACAAGCAACAAAAAATAAAAATCCTTTTGTGTTAATGATACTATCTTGGTGTATCTAACACTTTATGTTGGCTAAAATACTTCCTATTTTCGCACACAGTCTCTCTCTCCTGAGCCACATATGCTAAGTAGAACAAGTATAGTGGTTGTGATTCTCCTTTTATGGATGAGAGATATGAAGCTCAAGGCTCAATGTAATGTGTCCATGGTCACTAGGGTAGTAACTTATATCACCCAGATTCAAACTTTCCTGATGCAAAATCAACTCACAACATAACTTCTCAGCAGCTTTATTTAATATTTTTCTCTACTGCAAATAATTTACCTGGTATGTAATAATCTCATGATTCTAGTTTCATTTCCCCTCCATTGAATAAAGCTATAGTATCTTTTAGGGAAGCATAGCTTCAAATATTAATTGGCATGTTTTTTTTGTCTTTAAATATTTTTCTGTTTGATGTCAATTTTTTTTT
>NW_006952402.1:0-444 GCF_000164805.1 Carlito syrichta | reverse complement strand
TTAAGTACATCAACAGGTGTAAAAACAAAAGCCACATGATTATATCATTAAATACAGAAAAAGCTTTTGATAAAATCCACTATCTCTTCTTGAAAAAACCCTCAAACACCTAGGCATAGAAGGAACATACCTCAAAATAGTAAGAGCCATCTGCGATAAACCCACAGCCAAGATATTGCTAAATGGACAGAAACTAGAAGCATTTCTCCTGAAAACCAGAACAAGACATTACTGCCCACTCTCACTCCACCACTTCAACATTGTGTTGGATGTCCTAGCTAGAGCAATTAGACAAGAGAAGGAAATCAGGAGTATACAAATAGGAAAAGAGGAAGTTAAGTTATCCCTCTTTGCTGAAGATATGATCCTATACCTTGGAAACCCAAGAGAATCTGTTAAAAAAAACTGCTTTCACTGATAAAGGACTTTGGCAAAGACTCCGGG
>NW_006952401.1:0-6968 GCF_000164805.1 Carlito syrichta | reverse complement strand
TGTTTCTTAGCAAGGGGCAGTCCCAGTTTCCTGTAATGGGAGACTCCCACTACCCAGATTCCTACATTAAAAACCTGATTCATGGTTACCTCTTAGTAAGACACCATGTGTATTTTTGGAATTGAGGACTCATGCAACCAAGATTCCTTATTCTTCCTTATCAAGAGGCCGTGTACTTTCCTGTATATGAGGACTCCCATTTCTCAGATTCCTGATTCATTCTCAGGAAGGCGTCAAGACATTACCTGGTGACTAGAATTCCAGTTGTTTGGATATCAAGAGAAAGACTCCCATTAGGTTCTTTTGGAACTGGAATCCAAGATACCTGGTTCCCCTTAACAAGACCTCCCCAAAGTGTGGAATCTTCTAAACCCAATATCCTCATTCCCACCAGCCCAACCACAAGAAATTTCTGTAGTTTGAGGTAACCTGAATCGAGGGATTTTGTACCAATATGCCATTTGATTCCTGGGTTACCTGATTATGGTCCTAGATGTTCATGGGACACAAAAGGATATTTGGGTCAGATCCTCAATTACAAACTATTAGGAAGACCAGAATGTTCGTGGGGATCTGTAATGACAGATTAAGTGTACCTATGGAGCTATTAGCTCTGAAAAATATACTGACCTTGAAGCCCAGATTGATGATTAAACCTTATCAAGAGGCCCTGCAGATTCTGGAGAATGACAACTCCTACAACCGGATTTCCTTTTAGGTCTCAGCAAGCTGCCCTGATTTTCCCTCGTGATCTGGATACCAAAACACTGTATACAAATAGGCAGATGCCCAGAAATTACCTAGGGTCGTGGAATCCATGAATCCTGGTTACCATTAAAAGTATGTAATAAAGGCTTGTCAACCTCAAAACACCAGGTCCCTATCGGAATAGAAGGGCAAACAGAAGTTTTAGGATTACAAAGTACATCTTAAGGCGAGAGTTACATACAAATGTGGTGATAACATTCTTTGGGGCCTGGAATCTGCCCTTTGTTGTCCCAAGGAACCCAACGGACTTGTAGGTCCACATTTTCGGTTACAACTTTCAAGAAGACCAGAAGGTTGCTGAGAAACTATAATGACAAAATTGTCCTATCCAAGAGGCCTGTAGCCCTAAAGATTTGTGGAATTAGAATCCCAGATTCCAGATTAGCCCTTATAATATGACCATGTACAATTATTGGTTTGGCGACACCCGAAACCCAGTTTCTTTTTGTTCTCAGTAAGTCTCCTGGAAGTTACCTGGCGACGTGGAAGTACAAACTCTTATATAACAATACTCATGCGCCCAAAAGGTCAGAAGAACCTTGGAATCCAAGATAGCTGGATCCCCTTAAGAATACATCCTAAATATGTGTTAACTCCTAATACCAAGTTACGAATATCAATCTAAAATTCCAGTAGTAGTTTCTGGATTAGGTGGTAAACCTGAAGTTAGAAATTACACTAAAAATTGCGAGATGAGTCCCTGAGTTGTGGAATCTGGCCTTACAGCCTCCTGCAAAAAAAGCCGAGCAGAAGGCCAGATTCTCTGTTAAAACTAAGAAGAGTAGTAGCAGGTTCCTGTCAATTGGTAATGACAGATTTGTGGTACGGTTATAGGAATTAGTTCTGAATAGTGTGGGGACTGGGACTCCAAATTACTGATTAGCATTTAGAAAATTCCTGTAGGCTTCTAGGTATGAGAACTACCTTAAGCCAGGGAAAAATTAACTACTGCCCAGAAGTTTGCTGGTCACATGCAAACTGATTTTCCTTGTTCCACATTGGTAACATGAGTAGAAGCTTCTGGGGACATAGTGTCTGAGATCCGGTTTGTCTCAGAAAAACGACCAGGTGTTCTCGGTTCGCTGGAAGTCCAGACCCGTGGCTCCCAATAGAAAGACTCCAGAATGCTCCTATGGACTTATAAACCAAGACCCTGGTGCCCTCCCCAAAATTCCTTCTAAATATGGTACAACATCCAAACCCAAGGCCTAATTTCGAATAGCTGATCTGCCAGAAGTTTCTGGAGTATGAGGTAATGGTTAACTAAGGGCTTACATTAAAAAATACCAGAGATGATTACTTGTGTCCTGGAATTTGGCGTTAGAGGATCCAGAATCTAAATGGACTTGTGGTTCCATATTTTCGTTTAAAATATCAAAAGGACCAGAATGTTGCTGTACTTCTAGAATGACGGATTCATAATATCCACATAGGATACAACACTGAAAAATATGGGACTGTCGAAACCCAGGGTACTGTAGGCCTTAGCAAGACGCCCTGTACATTTTTGGAATTGAGGAATCATGTAACCCAGATTCTTTATTCTTCCTTAGCAAGGGCCCGTGTAGTTTCCTGTATGTGAGGACTTCCATTCCCCAGATTCCTGCTTCGAAAACCTGAACCTTGTTTAGTGCTTAGCAAGGCACCCAGTAGATTTTTGACTTTGAGGACTCTTGAAAACCAGATTCTTCATTCTTTCTTAGCAAGAGGCTGTGTAGTTTCCTGTATAGGAAGACTCCCATTACCCAGACTCCTGCTTCAGAACCCTGATTCTTGTTTAGCCCTTAGAAAGACGTCCTGTAGATTTTGAGGATTGAGGACATGTGTAACCCAGATTCCTTATGCATCCTTATCAAGAGTCCATGAAGTTTCCTGTATATGAGGACTCCCATTTCTCAGATTCGTGCTTCAATCCCTGATACTTTTCTCTCCCTTAGTAAGACTCCCTGTAGGTTTTTGGGATTTGAGGACTCGTGTAACCAGATTCCTTATTCTTCCATAGCAAGAGACCATGCAGTTTCCCGTAAATGAGGACTCCCATTACGCAGATTTCTGCTTCATTCTCAGCAATACCCGAAATATTTATTGATGAACATAGAATTCCAGTTGTTTGGATATCAATAGAAAGACTCCCATATGGTACCTGGGAACAGTAATCCAAGTTTCCAGGTTCTCCTTAACAAGACATTGTAAAAATGTGGAATATTCTAAACCCAATATCCCAATTCCCACCAGCCTGACCACATAAATTTCTGTAGTCTGAGGTAATGTGAAGCGAGGGATTTCGTATCGTGAAATGGAAATTGATTCCTGGTGTACTGGATTATGGCCAAAGATGTTCATAAGAAACAAACGGAATGTAGGTTCAGATCCTCGATTACAACTATCAAAAGGACCAGAATCTTCTTGGATCTGTAATTAAAGATTTTAGGTATCCACTCAGCAAGTACTCTAAAATATGTAGGGATCTACAAGCACAGATTCCTCATTAAACCTTATCAAGAGGCCATATAGATTTTGATGATCGAGGACCTCTGAACCTGCATTCTCTTCTTGTTCTCAGCAAGATGCCCTGATTTACCCTGGCGATCTGGATTCCAAAATTCTGTATGCAAATAGACACATGCCCAACTCTTTCCCAGGGTCGTGGAATCCGTGATTCCTGGTTACATTTAAAAATGTGTAGACATGCTTAGCAACCTCAATAGCCCCAGCTCCTA
Organism: Carlito syrichta; assembly: GCF_000164805.1. Taxonomy (NCBI): domain Eukaryota; kingdom Metazoa; phylum Chordata; class Mammalia; order Primates; family Tarsiidae; genus Carlito; species Carlito syrichta. The sequence continues at coordinate 3,480 of NW_006952401.1, read as the reverse complement.
ACAAATACATGCACAAACGAAAGTTTTAGGATTACAGGGTACATCTTCACACAACACTTACACACAAATATGGCGAGATGATACTTTCAGTCCTGGAATCTGGCTTTAGTTGTCCAGAGTAACCCAACTGAATTGCACAGACTGGTCCTTGCTTACATTCAAGAGGACCAGAATGTTGCTGGGAATCTATAATGACACTTGTCATTTGCAACTGGCAAGTAGCTCTGAAGAATTTGGAGAACTAGAAGCCCAGATTCCAGATAAGCCATTACAATGGAGCCCTGTAGAATACATGGACTGAGGCCTCCCATAAGCCACATTCCTTTTTTTATTATCATGAAGACGCTCTGACATTTTCTGGTGACGTGGAAATACAAACTATTACATATCAATACTCATATGCCCCAAAGTTTCCCAGGGACCTGGAATCCAAGATTGCTGAATCCCACTTAAGAATACATCCTAAATATGTGAGAACGCCTAATCCCAAATTCTGAATACCAAAACGATTGTCCAGCAGTAGTTTCTGGACTACGAGCTACACCTGAAGACAGTGATCACATTAACAAATGACAAGATGATTCCTTGGATTGTGGAATCTGGACTTACAGGACTGTGTTAAAAAAAACCCACCAGTAGGTCAGATTCTCAGTTAAAAGTATCAAGAGGTGCAGCACGTTCCTGGGGATCGGTAATGCCCGATTTGTGGTATGCATTTGGGACTTTGCTCTGAAAAATATGGGGATGAAGACTCCCAGATTGCACATTAGCATTTAGCTAAAGTCCAGTCGAGTCCTATGTATGAGCACTGTCATAAGCCAGGGACAAATTAGCAATTGCCCAGATGCTTGCAAGTTACATGGAAACCGAGTTTCCTGGTTCCTCTTTAGTAACACGTGTAGAAATTTTCAAGGGACACAGAGATCCAGATTCCTATTTCGTTCTAAGCAAAACGACGAGATGTTTCCTGTTGACGTGGAAGTCCAGACTCTTGTATACCCATAGAAATATGACAAAAATATGCCTGGGGACGTGGAATCTAAGATTCCTGCTTTCCTCCCAAAAATACCTCCTAAAAAATTTGAACATCAAACCCAAAGTCCTAATTCCGAACAGCGGAGCCACTGAAGTTTCTGGAGTACGAGGTAACACTGAAGTCATGGTTTACTTACAAAAAATCCGAGAGGATTACTTGTGTCCTGGAATCTGGCATCAGAGAGGTTCTGAGTATCTAAATGGACTTGTAGTGCCAGATTCTCATTCAAAACTATCAAGAGTACCAGAGTTTTGCTGGAGTCCAGGAATGATTGATTCGTAATATTCACGTAACTAATAACTCTAAAACATAAGGGGTGCTCGAAGCCCTCATCTTGTTTAGCTCTTAGCATGAGGCCCTCTAGATTTTCTATATTGAGGACCCATGTAACCCAGATTCCTTATTCATCCATAGCAAGAGGCATGCAGTTTCTGTATATGAGGAATGCCATTCCCCAGATTCCTACTTCATTCTCATCAAGACACCGAGACATTTCGTGGTGATGTAGAATTCATGTTGTTTGGATATCAATAGAAAGACTCCCAGGAGTTTCCTGGGGAATTTGAATCCAAGATTTTTGTTTCCCTTGTACAAGACACCCTAACAAAGTGTGGACCTAGAAGCCCAGATTCCTGATTAAACCTTATCTAGAGGCCTTGTAGTCTTCTGTGAATGAGAACTCCAAGAATCTGGATTCCCTTTTCGTTCTCAGCAAGATGCCCTCATTGTCCCTGTCGATGTGGATTCCACAACTCTGTATACAAAAAGACAGATGCCCACAAGTTTCCTAAGGACGGGGAATCCATGATTCCTGATTACCTTTAAAAATACTTACTAAACATTTGGCAACTGCAGAACCCTCGGCCCTTCTCAAAATTAAAGGACAAACGGAAGTTTGAGAAATACAAGTTTCATCTTAAGACCAGAGTTACATCCAAATATGGCACGATGATCCTTTTTGTCCTGGAATCTGGCCTTTGTTGTCCTGAGGAACCTTACGGACTTGTAGTGCCAGATACTCGTTTATAACTATCAAGAGGACCAGAATGTTCCTGGAGTCCTGAATTGAGTGATTCATAATATCCACATGCTAAATAGCTCCAAAACATGAGGGGAGCTCGAAGCCCTGTTTGTTGTTTGTCCCATAGCTAGACGCCCTGAGAATCTTTTCGGATTGAGGACTCGTGTAACACAGATTCCTTATTCTTCCTTCACTAGAGGCTGTGTAGTGTCCTGTATATGAGGACTCCCTTTCCCCAGATTCCTGTTTCGAAACCCTGATTCTTGTTTAGCCCTTAGCAAGACCCCATGTAGATTTTGTGATTGATGAACCGTGAAAAACAGAGTCCTTCTTTTTCCTTAGCAAGAGGCTGCGAAGTTTCTTGTAATGAGGAGTATTACCCACATTTCTGCTTCGAATCCCTGAATCTTGTTTAGCCCTTAGTAAGGCACCCTGTAGTTTTTTCGGGATTGAGAACATGTGTAACCCAGATGCCTTATTCTTTCTTAGAAAAAGATCGTGTAATTGCCTGTATATGAGGACTCTGTTTCCCCAAATTCCTGCATCAAAAACCCTGATATATGTTTAGCCCTTAGTAAGACGCCCTCAATTTTTTTTGGTATTGAGGACACGTGTAACCATGTTCCTTATTCTTCCTTAGCAATAGGCAGCGCAGTTTCCTATAAATGAGTACTCCCATTACCCAGATTCCTACTCCAAAAGCTGGATTCTTCATTACCTCTTAGTAAGATGCCCTGTGGATTTTTGGGATTGAGGACTAGTGCAACCAAAATTCCTTGTTCTTCCTTAGCAAGAGGCCATGTAGTTTCCTGTATATGAGGACTCCCATAAAACAGATTCCCGCTTCATTCTCAGGAAAGCGCTGAGACATTTCCTGATGACCTAGAATTCCAGTTGTTTGGATATCAAGAGAAAGACTCCCATAAGGTCCTTGGGGAATAGGAATCCAAGAATCCTGGTTCCCCTTAACAAGACCTCCCCAAAATGTGGAATCCTCTAAACCCAATATCCCAATTCCCACCAGCCCGACTACAAGAAATTTCTGTAGTTTGAGGTAACCTGAATAGAGAGATTTTATACCAATATGCCGTTTGATTTCTAGGGTACCTGATTATGGTCATAGATGTTCCTAGGACACAAAAGGATTTGTAGTGCCAGATCCTCGATTGCAACTATCAAGAGAACCAGAAAGTTCCTGGGGATCTCAGATGACAGATTTTGGGTATCTATGGAGCAAGTAGCTCTGAAAAATGTAGGGACCTGGAAGCCAAGATTGCATATTAAACCCTATGAAGAGGCCCTGTAGATTCTGGCGAATGAGGACTCCTAGAACTGGATTTCCTTTTCTTTCTCAGCATGATGCCCTGATTTTCCCTCGTGATGTGGATCCCAAAACTCTGTATACAAATAGGCAGATACCCAA
>NW_006952400.1:2157-2907 GCF_000164805.1 Carlito syrichta | reverse complement strand
GCTTTTTCCCAGGGAAGTAAAATCCGTGATCCCTGGTTACCTTTAAAAATATGGACTACATGATTAGCAACCTCAAAACCCCCAGCCCATATCAAATAGACGCACAAATGGAAGTTTTAGGATTACAGGGTACATCTTAAGACAAGATTTGCACACAAATATGGCAAGATGATTCTTTCAGTCCTGGAATTTGGTTTAGTTGTTCCGAAGAAACCAATTGAAAGGCAGAGACTGGTTCTTGATTATAACAATCAAGAGGACCAGAAGGCTGCTGGGAATCTATAATGTCACTTGTCTTTTCCAAGTGGCAAGTTGCTCTGAAGAATTTGGAGAATGGGAAGCCATTCTCCAAATTCCAGATAAGCCCTTACAAAGAAGCACCATAGGATTCAAGGATTGAGGTCTCCCATAACTCACATTCTTTTTTTTATTATCAGGAAGACACCCGGAAGTTTTCAGGTGCCATGGAAGTCCAAACTCTTTCATATCAATACTCATATGGCCAGAAGTTTCCAAGGGACCTGGAATCCAAGATTGCAGTTTCCCCCTTAAGAATACGTCCTAAATATGTGGGAACCCCTAATCCCATATTCTGAATACCAAAAGAAATGTCCAGCAGTAGTTTCTGGACCACGAAGTAAACGTGAAGTCAGTGGTCACATTAACAAATGGCAAGATGATCCTTGGATTGTGAATCTGGCTTTACAGGACGCTGTTAAACAACGGGACTAGTAGGCCAGATTCTCAGTT
>NW_006952400.1:0-738 GCF_000164805.1 Carlito syrichta | reverse complement strand
AATATGGCAAGATGATCCATTTGGTCCTGGAATCTGGCGGTAGTTGTCCCGAGGAGCTAATGGACTTCTAGTGCCAGATACCCGCTTGCAACTATCAAGAGGACCAGAATGTTGATGGAGTCATGAATTGACTGATTTGTAATAAACACATGCTAAACAGCTTCATAACATGAGGGGAGCTCGAAGCCCTGTTTGTTGTTTGTCCCGTAGCTAGACGCCCTGAGAATTTTTTCGGATTGAAGAGCCGTGTAACACAGATCCCTTATTTTTCCTTCGCTAGGGGCCTTGTAGTGTCCTGTATATGAGGACTCCCTTTCCCCAGATTCCTGTTTCAAAACCCTGATTCTTGTTTAGCGCTTAGCAAGACACTATGTAGATATTGTGATTGAGGAACCGTGTAAAACAGATTCCTTATTTTTCATTAGCAAGCGGCCTCGAAGTTTCCTATAATGAGGACTATTAACTCCCTTCCTGCTTTGAATCCCTGATTCTTCTTTAGGCCTTAGGAAGATGCCCTGTAGATTCTCTGAGATGGAGAACACGTGTAACCCAGATTCCTTATTCTTTCTTAGCAAAAGGCGGTGAAATTGCCTGTATATGAAGATCCCATTTCCGCAGATTCATGCTTCAAAAACCCTGATTCGTGTTTAGCCCAATAGCAAGAAGCCCTGAAGTTTTCTTGGGATTGATGACACTTGTGACCCAGATTACTTATTGTTTCTTAGCAAGGGGCAGTCC
>NW_006952399.1:0-2602 GCF_000164805.1 Carlito syrichta | reverse complement strand
AGACTCAAGTGCTGAATGCCAGACTATATTTCTAAAGACGATGATATATGTTGCCCTTTTTACATATCCCAGTGCCTGGGACAATGTATGACACACATATATGTTTAATAACTGTATTAATTGATTACTTTGACTCACATACCACCAAAAAACCAGAAGAGAATATCCCAGCAGATTTCAAAATTTCTAGCAGGGTTAAGTAAAGATAATAAAAGGTTAAAATTAGAAGATTCCTATATTCTAAAAAAAAGAGCATAGTTGTATGAGTGTCTGAATTTTTTAGATGAAATTATGTTCATGGTCCAATTTGCATAAGTAGCTATTTTAAAAGAACTCATCAGATATCTAAGTATTTAATATTTAAAATGAGGAAACAATGGAATGAGAAATTATGTATATATACCAATATGAGTAAATGTAATTGTAAAATGAAAAAGAGAATGCTGCAGTGCCGATGATGCAAAGAGAGGTCAAATCTGAAAACAAGGGGCTTTTGGTGATCCAGCAAGTTTGAGAATTCATGTGAATTATTTACCAAATTAAATTAATTAATTTGAATTAAATTAATTTAAATTAATTCATATGATGAATCAGATGTGGTCACTGTGTCCTTGTGATACCACAAGGGCCAAGATGGAAAACAAAAATACTGGTGTTCATTATTTATGATGAATAATGAATTATGCTATTTGTTTATTACTGGGAATCATTCAAGGAGAATGGAAAGAGCTAGATAAAAATAGTTAAAATGATTTAAATTCTTCACTTCAGAAAATATTATTTTATGTTTACTTTTATTTGAAGACATTTTTCTATAACTTTATCTTTGTCAAGTTTGGTAACTTCATCCTGTTCTGACTTCAAAAGTATACCAAAATAACCTCCCAAGCATCTTACACACACTGTGAAAGGAGAAAAAAAAGTCTGAAAATTTGGGTGGAATGAATGTTAAGAAGATTCTAATAAAAATATTTGTTTTCAGGTAGTTATTTGCCTGAAACTGACTTTTTTTCTTTCTTATTTTGTGTCATTTCTTGGGCTTTGCTAAACAAAACTTTTCTTTCTTCTCTTCTTTTGCCACGTTCCCAGCACAATGAGAGCTCTGTTGATTAGATCCATGGGCAGAAATACAGCCATGAGATGTGGTGCAGAAAGGTCAGTTTTGAATTTCTTTGAAATATTTTGTTAAATGAGTAGCAGCAAAGGTCATTTGGGCTCTGAGTAGGGTTTTTGCCTTTATTATTTTTCTGCTAGCTTCAAGACATTTGTGTTTGTAGAACTCTGTTTGAAATGGTCTGATTCCAATTTTAAGTCTTGTCTGTGTTCAAAACACAGACATAAGAGATATGAGATTATTGAGCAGTCATTAGTAAATATCAATGTTGTTTAGTATATTATGGTAAAGTTCAGGGAAGAAATACACAGCCATATACCCTCTAACATTTTAATATAAACATTTTGTGAAAGTATGTGATACTAAAAAACTGGACAAAACAGACTTACAGTAAAGAATACAATTTATTGATGCAAACATTAGAAAGTACTCTGTAGTAATTTAGCCTAATTCTTTCACCTTGTTCATAGAAATAATCCACTCATTGATGTTAAGGAACTTATGCAACTTTCTACAGTCTACAAAAGCAGCAACATACTATTTGGTATATTAACAGTAAACCTCCTGACCCCTTAAATAGGTCATTCCTTCATCACATTTATTGTTTACAGTAGGATTTTGCATAAAGACTTCTTTGCCTATGGGTACTTAACCCATCTTCATTACCTTGCATTGCTTCAAAATTCTGCTTGCTTAAAAATAAATTTCCACTTATGGCCAAGATGGAATAATAAAGTCTGAATATATCCTTTTTAAAAAATGAAAACAAACCAGGGTGGGGAGAAGACAGAGATGTGGAGACAGAAAGAAAAAGGGAGAGAGACAGAGGAACAAAGATAAAAATACAAACCAGTGGTTTTCAAGATAATGGACATCAAGTGACAAAAGGCAGTGATCCCCAAGAGATGGGAAACAGTGAAGTCCTATAATCACTAGATCTTAATGCCTTGGGAGAATTTGTAGGTAATGGCAGAGTGAGAAAGAACCCAGACAGATTTCAGTAGACTCTTAGAGTTAAGGAGATGAAACTAAAAGTCCAAGTGGACCAAGACAGATATGGTTTGCAACCTAGAGTAATGAAGAGGAGAAACCTGTACAAAGATATAAGGTTGCAAATCTGCCAAGCATCCCTCTTGGTATTCAGCAGACTACTAATTGGCTGATGTATGTGTGGAAACAAACTGAGGCTGAGGAAAAAACCATTCAAGAGAATTAGAGAGTTAAGTTGCCAGCACTCACATAGGGCCTATTCTAGTACCTGTTACCACCAGTCAGATAGGAAAACTTTGTAATTCATGAGGTATTGGGTAGATGATTCATAAAGATTTCTCAGCAGAAGTGAAAAATTAGCCCTAGATTAATGCTGCTCTTTAACTTAAGAAATCGTAAAAGAAAGATATGAGATGCTTTCTAAATTAGTAAATTGCATATGAAAAATAGAAGAATATTTGGAGAAATAAAAAAATGCAACCAAAAGGTAAAATACAC
>NW_006952398.1:0-8147 GCF_000164805.1 Carlito syrichta | reverse complement strand
TTCTCCAAAGTCTTCAGAGCTACTTGTCACTTGGAAATGACAATTGTAATTATAAATTCCCAGCAACCTTCTGGTCCTCTTGATTGTTGTAACCAATAACCAGTCACCGCAATTCAGTTGGTTTCCTCGGGACAACTAAATCCAGATTCTAGGACTGAAAGGATTATCTCGCCATATTTGTGTGTAATTCTTGTCTGAAGAAGTACCCTGTAATCCGACAACTTCCTTATGTGCATCTATTTGATATGGGCTGGGGGTTTTGAGGTTGCTAAGCATGTAGTATATATTTTTAAAGATAACCAGGAATCGAGGATTCCACGTCCCTGGGAAACAGCTGGGCATCTGTCTATTTGCATACAGAATTTTGGAATCCAGATCGCCAGTGAAAATCAGGACATCTTGCTAAGAACAAGAAGAGAATCTGGGTTCAGGGAGTTCTCAATCATCAATATCGATATGGAACCTTGATAAGGTTTAATGAGGAATCAGGGCTTGTATGCCCCTCCATTTTTCAGAGCTACTTGCTGCGTTAATACCTAAAATCACAAATTACATATTCAAGAAGATTCCAGCCCTCTTCATAGTTGTAATCGAGGATCTGGACCCGTTTGTTTCTTATGAACATCTTCGGCCATAATCCAGTACCCCAGGAATCAATTGGCATTTCGCGACAAAATTCCTCGCTTCAGGTTACCTAAAAATACAGAAATTTCTTGTGGTCAGGCTGGTGGGAATTGGGATGTTGGATTTAGAATATTCCACATTTTTACGATGTGTTGTTCAGGGTCACCTGGAAACTTGGATTACAGTTCCCAGGTACTATATGTGAGTCTTTCTATTGATATCCAATCAACTGGAATTCTACATTCATCAGGATATATACCAGATATTGCTGAGAATGAAGCAGGATTCTGCATAATGGGAGCCCCTATACGGGAAACTACATGGTCTCTTTCTACAGAAGAATACGGAATATGGGTTACATGAGTCCACAAATTCCAAAAACCTACAGGGAGTCTTACTGAGGGAGAAAAATATTAGGAATTTGAAGCACAAATCTGGGGAATGGGAGTCCTCATATACAGGAAACTTCATGGCATTTTGCTAAGGACTAATAAGGAATATGGGTTACACATGTCCTCAATCCTAAGAGTTTACAGTGCACCTTTCTAAAGGCTAAACAAGAATCAGGGTTTCGAAGCAGGAATCTGGGTAATGGGAGTCTTAATTTACAGGAAACTACACAGCCTCATGCAAAGAACAAATAAGGAATCTGGTTTTCATATGTCCTCAATGCCAAAAATCTACTTGTCGTCTGGCAAAGGGTTAAACAAGAATCAGGATTTCGAAGCAGGAATCTGGGGAATGGGAGTCCTCATATACAAGAAACTACACGGGCTCTTGCTAAGGAAGAATAAAAAATCTGGGTTACACGAGTCCTCAATTCAAAAAATGTACAGGGCCTCTTGCTAAGGCCTACAAGAATCTGGGCTTCGAAGTTTTCAGAGCTGTTTCCTAAGTGCATATCATGGATTAGTCATTCCAGAAGTCCAGCAACATTCTGGTCCTCTAATGCCAAGTTCCAGGATACAAGTAATCATCTCGGATTTTGGAATGTAAGCCCTGAGTTTAGGGTTACCTCGTACTCCAGAAACTTCTGGTAGATCAGCTATTCGGAATTAGGACCTTGGGTTTAGATGTTGCACCATGTTTAGAAGGTATTTTTAGGAGGGCACCACCGTCTTGGTTTCCAAGTCCACAGGAATATTCTGGAGTCTTTATATTGGGAACCACAGGTCTGGACTTCCAGGGCACCGGGAAACATCTGGTCGTTTTGCTAAGAACGAAAGAGGAATCTGAGACACTGTGTCCCTAGAAAGTTTCTACTCATGTTACCAATGTAGAACAAGGAAAATCAGCTTCCATGTGACCAGTAACTTCTGGGCAGTTATAATTTTTCCTATATTAAGGTAGTTCTCATACCTAGAAGGCTACAGGATTTTTCTAAATGCAAATCAGAATTTGGGTGTCCCAGGCCCCACATTTTTCAGAGTTAATTCCTAAATACATACCACAAATCTGACATTACCGATCCCCATGAACCTGCTACTTCTCTTCTTAGATGTAAGTGAGAATCTGGTCATCTGCTTGGCTTTGTATAAAAGAGGCTGTAAGGCCAGATTCCCCAACTCAAGGAATCATCACGCCATTTTAGTGTAATTTCTGGCTTCTGGTTTACCTCGTAATCCAGAAACTACTGCTGAAATTTTAGACTGATAGTCTTAAATTGGGGTTAGGAGTTCCCAAATATTTAGGAAATATTCTTAAAGGGTATCCAGCAATCTTGGTTTCCCAGGTCCTTCTGACCTTTTGGGCATATGAGTATTGGTATATAAGAGTTTGTACTTCCACGTTGCCAGGTAACATCCGGGAATCTTACTGAGAACAAAACGAATCCAGGTTACGGGAGTCGCCAATAGTATAATTCTACATGGCCACATTATAAAAGCTAATCTGGAATCTAGGATTCTAATTCCCCACATTCTTTGGGGCTAAAAGCCTCTTGGATATGACAATTTTGTCATTATAAATTCTCAGCAACCTTCTGGTCTTCTTGACTGTTGTAACCGAGAATGTGGACATACAAGTCTGTTGGGTTCCTCGGGACAACAAATGGCAGATTTCAGGACCCAAAGAATCTTATCGCCATATTTGAAGGTAACTCTTGTCTAAAGATGTACCTTGTAATCCTAAAACTTCCGTTTGTCCTTCTATTCGGAAAGGGGCCGGGTGTTTTGAGGTTACCAAATATTTATTACGTACTTTTAAGTGTAATCAGGATTCATGGATTCCACCTCCCTAGGAAACTTCTGGGCATATGTCTATTTGCATAGAGAGTTTTGGGATAGACATCACGAGGGAAAATCAGGGCATCTTGCTGAGAGTGAAAAGGAATACGGTTCTAGGAGTTCTCATTCGCCAGAATCTACAGGGCCTCTTGATAAAGATTAACCAGCAATCTGGGTCTCTATGTCCCCACATTTTTCAGAACTACTTACTCCGTGAAAACCATAAATCTGTCATTACAGATATCCAGGAACATTCTTGTCCTCTTAATAGTTGTAATCAAGGATCCTAGGAGCATCTAAGATGATAATCAGGTACCCCAGGAATCAAATGGCATATTGGTACAAAATCCCTTGATACACGTTACCTCAAACTACAGAAATTACTTGTGGTTGGCTGGTGGGAATTGGGACTTTGGGTTTAGAAGATTCCACGTTTTGGGGAGGTCTTGTTAAGAGGAACCCGAATCTTGGATTCCAGTATCCCAAGAACCTTATGGGATTTTTTCGCTTGATATCCAAACAACTGGAATTCTAGGTCACCAGGAAATGTCTCGGCGCCTTCCTGAGAATTAATCAGGAATCTGGGTAATGGGAGTCCTCATATACAGGAAAATACATGGCGTCTTGCTAAGGAAGAATAAGGAATCTTGGTTGCACAAGTCATCAATCCCAAAAATCCACAGGGCGTCTTACTAAGAGGTAACCAAGAATCATGTTTTTGAAGTAGAAATCTATGTAATGAATGTCCTCATATACAGGAAACTGCACTGCCTATTGCTAAGGAAGAATAAGGAATCTGGGTTACACGTGTGCTCAATCCCAAAAAACTTCAAGGCGAATTGCTAAGGACTGAACACGAATCAGGGTTTTTGAAGCATGAATCTGGGGAAATGGAGTCCTCCTATACAGGCAATTACACGGCCTTTTACTAAGAAAGAATAAGGAATCTGGGTTACACGTGTTCTCAATCCCAAAAAAACTACAGGGCACCTTGTTTAGGGGTAAACAAGAATCAGGAATTCGAAACAGGAATGGGGGTAATAGTCCACATTACAGGAAACTTTGCGGCCTTTTGCTAAGGAAAAATAAGGAATCTGTTTAACATGGTTCCTCAATCACAAAATGTACATGGTCTCTTGCTAAGGATTACACAAAAATCAGGGTTTCGAAACAGGACTCTGGTGAAAGGAAGTCCTCATATACAGGACACTACACGGCCTCTAGCGAAGAAAGAATAAGGAATCTGTGTTACACGAGTCCTCAATTAGAAAAAATCCGGACGCGTTTTCCTTTGGGAAAACCAAGAATCAGGGCTTCGAGTTCCCTCATGTTTTGAAGCTATTAAGTGTGTGGATGTTACGAATCAGTCAATTCAGGATTCCAGCAACATTCTGGTCCTCTTGATAATTGTAAACGGGTATCTGGCACTACAAGTCCGTTTGGTTCCTCGGGACAACTAAGGCCAGATTCCAGGACCAAAAGGAACATCTTGGCATATTTGGATGTAACTCTGGTCTTAAGATGAACCTTGTAATTCTTAAACTTCCGTTTGTCCTTTTATTTTGAGATGGGATGGGGGTTTGCAGTTGCCTAATGTTTAGTAAGTATTTTTAAATGTAACCAGGAATCATGGATTACACGTCCCTAGGAAACTTCTGGGCATCTGTCTTTTTGGATACAGAGTTTTGGAATCCACATCGACAGGGAAAGCCAGGGCATCTTGCTGAGAACGAAAAGGAATCCAGGTTTTTGGAGTTCTAATTCGCTGAAGTCTGCAGGGCCTCATGTAAGGTTTTATCAGGAATCGGGGCTTCTAGGTCCCCACATTGTTAGGGTGTCTTGTACAAGGGAACCAGGAGTCTTGCATTCCAATTCCATAGGAAACTTCTGGGAGACTTTCTATTGATATCCAAACAACTCAAATTCTACATCACCAGGAAATTTCTCAGTGTCTTGCTGAGAATGAAGCAGGAATCTGGGTAATGGGAGTCCTCATATAGAGGAAACTGCACTGCCTCTTGCTAAGGATGAATAAGGAATCAGGGTTACATGAGTACTCAGTCGCGAAAATCTTCAGGGCATCTTGCTAAGGGTTAACAAGAATCAGGGCTTCCAGCACCCTTCATGTTTTAGGGCTATTTTTTATGTGGACATTACGAATCAATCATTGCTGGACTCCAGCAACACTCTGGTACTCTTGATAGTTGTGAACGAGAATCTGGCACTATAAGTCCATTTAGATATGCGGAACCTCTGATACCAGATTCCAGGAGACAAGCAATCCTCTCTGATTTTTTGTAAGTAGGTCCTGACTTCAGTGTTACCTCATATTTAGAAACTTCTGGTGGTTCCGCTGTTCGGAATTAGGATTTTGGGTTTAGGTGTTCACATTTTTTAGGAGGTATTTTTGGAGGGAACCAGGAATCTTAGATTCCACGTCCCCAGGTGTATCTTGTCATCCTTCTATGGTTATATAATAGTCTGTTCTTCCAGGTCAACAGGAAACATGTCGTCGTTTTGCTTAGAACGAAATAGGAATCTGAGTCATTGTCTCCTTTGAAAGTTTCTACACGTGTTACTAAAGAGCAACCAGGAAACTCGGTTTCCATGTAACTTGCAAACATCTGGGCAATTGCTAAGTTATCCCTGACTTACGGCAGTGCTCATACCTAGGAATCCGCAGGGACTTTAGCTAAATGCTAATCTGGACTCTGGGAGTCCTGTTCCCCATATTATTCAGAGCAACGTCCTATATGCATACCACAAACTGGACATTACCGATCCCCAGGAACGTGCTGCACCTCTTGATAGTTTTAACTGAGAAACCGACCTACTGGTTCGTTTTTTTCACATTGTCTTTTAAGTCCATATTCCATAATCAAAGGATCATCTTGTCATTTGTTAATGTGACCACTGGCTTTACCTCGTAGTCCCAAAACTACTGCTGGACATTCGTTTTGGTATTCAGAATATGGAATTAGGGTTTCCCACCAATTTAGGACGTATTCTTAAGGGAGAACCAGCAATCTTGGTTTCCAGGTCCCTGGGAAACTTCCGGTTCTATGAGTATTGGTATGTAAGAGATTGAACTTCTACAACACCCGAAAATATCCAGGTGTCTTCCTGATAATAAAAAGAGGAATCTAGGTTACGGGAGGCCTCAATCCATGAATTCTACAGTGCTCCATTATAAGGGCTTATCTGGAATCTGGGCTTCTAGTTCTCCAAATTCTTAAGAGGAACTTATCACTTGGAAATGACGAGTGTCATTATAGATTCCCAACAGCTTTCTGGTCCTCTTAATTGTTATAACCAAGAACCAGTCTCTGCAATTCATTTGGTTTCCTCGGGAAAACTAAACCAGGTTCCAGGACTGAAAGAATCATCTTGCCATATTTGTGTGTAACTCTTGTCTTAAGATGTACCCTGCAATCCTAAAACTTCCGTTTGTGCGTCTATTTGATATGGGCTGGGGTTTTGAGGTTGCTAAGCTTATAGTACATATTTTTAAAGGTAACCAGGAATCACGGATTCCATGTCCCTGGGAAAAAGCTGGGCATTTGTCTATTTGCATACAGAATTTTGGAATCCAGATCGCCAGGGAAAATCAGGGCTTCTTGCTGAGAATGAGAATAGAATCCGGGTTCAGGGAGTTCTCAAACATCTAAATCTATATGGCCTCTTAATAAGTTTAATGAGGAATCTGGGCTTGTATGTCCATACATTTTTCAGAGCTACTTGCTGCGAGGATAACTAAAATCTCTAATTACAGATATAAGAAGATCCCGGTCCTCTTGATAGTTATAATCGAGCATCTGTATCTACAACTCCGTTTGTTACTTATGAACATCTTCGGCCATAATCTAGTTCCCTTAGGCAGCAATTGGCATTTTGTGACAAAATCCCTCGCTTCAGGTTACCTAAAAATACAGAAATTTCTTGTGGTCAGGCTGGTGGGAATTGGGATATTGGATTTAAAATATTCCACATTTTTACAATGTCTTGTTAAGGGGAATCTGGTAACTTGAATTACAGTTACCAGGGACTATATGGGAGTCTTTCTATTGATAGCCAAACAACTGGAATTCTACGTTCATCAGGAAATATCTCGGGTATTGCTGAGAATGGAGCAGGTATCTGTGTAAAGGGAGATCTCAGATACAGGAAACTACATGACCTCTTGCTACAGAAAAATGAGGAATCTGGGTTACATGTGTCCTCTGATCCCCAAAACCTACAGGGAGTCTTACTAAGGGAGAAAAAAGTATCAGGGGTTTGAAGCATGAATCTGGGGAATGGGAGTCCTCATATAGGAAACTTCACAGCCTCTTGCTAAGGATAAATGAGGAGTCTGGGTTACACATGTCCTCAATCCTAAAAATATACAGGGCGTCTTTCTAAGAGCTAAGCCAGAATCAGGGTTTTAAAGCACGAATCTAGGTAATGGGAGTATTCATATACAGGAAACTACACATCCTCTTGCTAAGAAAGAATAAGGTATCTGGTTTTCACAAGTCCTCAATGCAAAAATCTACTGGGCATATTGCTAAGGGCTAAACAAGAATCAGGATTTCGAAGCAGGAATCTGGGGGGAATAGGAGTCCTCATATACAGGAAACTACACGGGCTCTTGCTAAGGAAGAATAAAGAATCTGGGTTATACGAGTCCTCAATTCCTAAAATGTACAGGGTGTCTTGCTAAGGCAAGCCTCCGGGCTTCGACGTACCCATATTTTTCAGAGGTGTTTCCTATGTGGATATTATGAATCAGTCATTCCACAAGTACAGCAACATTCTGGTCCTCTTGATAGTTTAAACGAAAATATGGTACCACAAGTCCACTTAGATTCTGGATCCTCTAACACCAAATTCCAGGACACAAGTAATCATCTCTGGTTTTTTGAATGGAATCCCTGAGTTCAAGGTTACCTCGTTCTCCAGAAACTACTGAGAGTTCAACTATTCGGAATTAGGACCTTGGGTTTAGATCTTGCACCATGTTTAGAAAGTATTTTTAGGAGGGCACCAGGGTCTTGGTTTCCAGGTCCACAGGAACATTCTGGTGTCTTTCTATTGAGAGTCACGGGTCTGGACTTCCAGGGTACTGGGAAACATCTGGTTGTATTGCTGAGAACGAAACAGGAATCTGAGAAACTATGTCCCTAGAAAGCTTCTACTCATGTTTCCAATTTGGAACAAGGAAAATCAGTTTCCATGTGACCAGCAAACTTCTGGGCAGTTGATAATATTTCCCTAGCTTAAGGAAATTCTCATACCTAGAAACCTACAGGATTTTTC
>NW_006952397.1:0-1322 GCF_000164805.1 Carlito syrichta | reverse complement strand
CTAGCATGATCATTTGTATTCCAGATCAGAGAACTCAGCTTTTGGCACTTGCCATAAAACAAGCTCTACTTAGATAGACAGAGACTGGAAAAGCATATTTCTTTCTTTCTTTCTTTGTTTTTTAATTTTGATTCTCATTCTGTTGTCCAGGCTGGAGTGCAGTGGCACACTCACGGCCACCGCAGCCTCGAGCTGCTGGGCTCAGGAAATCCTTCCACTTCAACCTTCCAAGAAACTGGAACCACAGGCATGCGTCACCATGCCCAGCTAATTTTTTGATTTATTGTAGAGATGAGGTCTTGCCAAGTTGCCCAGGCTGGTCTCGAACCCCTGGGCTCAGGCAATCCTCTTGCCTCCCCAAAGTGCTGGGATTATAGGCATGAGCTATCCCACGCCCAGCAGCATATTTCTTTCTTTCTTCCTTTCTTTCTCTCTTTCTTTCTTTTTGAGTTGGAGTCTCACTCTGTTGCCCAGACTGGAGTGTGGTGGCCACTCCTGGCCACTGCAACCTTGACCTGCTGGGCTCCGGTGAGCCTTCCGCTTCAGCCTTCCAAGTAGCTGGAACTACAGGTGTGTGCTACCACGCCCAGCTGATTTTTGATTTATTGCAGAGATGAGGTCTCGCCAAGTAGCCCAGGTGGGTCTCGAACCCACGGGCTTGGGCAATCCACTCACCTCAGCCTCCCAAAGCGTGGGATTACAGGCTGAGCCACCGAGCTCGGCTAGTATATTTCTTAAATATAAAAATACTATCAAGGATCCTTAGATAGTTACAGAAAGCAAAAGACACAAATGAGAAAGACAAACATAAATTAGGAGGGGAAAAAAAGCACCAACAAAAGATGTAACTCAGAAAACAGAGAAGAAAGTGAGAAGAAAGTACTAAAATATATCCTTAGAGAGAGGCAAGAAAACCTATTGCATTCTTAAAAACATAATCCTATAAAGAAAGGAAAACTTGATTATCAAGAGCAATGAAACTAAATGTATATTTTAAAAATAAGACAATAGCACAGTAGAAAAATTAGATCTTAAACATCAATATCAAGAAGAAATGAGGAAGGGAATCATGAAAGAAGCGCAGTGGAAAAATTCCCCAGAGAAAAAGCAAAACGTTCCCCCAAAATCTTCTGGAAATAAATAAAAAGATACCCTACAAAGAATTAAGAATCTGACTGGGTATTTGGTTTGTCATTATTAATATTAAGAATACAGAGGGAGTGGAATAGATGCTTGAGTTCTAAGGAGAAAAATCCAACTAGAAGTTTATATCTAGACAAATGTGAGGGGGAAAATAGCATTCCAGACATAAAAAAATTAAA
>NW_006952396.1:0-923 GCF_000164805.1 Carlito syrichta | reverse complement strand
GTTAGTTGAGAAACCGAGGCTTGCTCTGAATTTCAATCCTGTTCCATTTGTCTTTATGCTTATTCTTGTACCAATACCAGGTTGTTTTGATTATTGTGGATTTATAATAAAATTTAAAGTCTGCGAGTGTGATATCTCCTGCTTTTTGCTTTTTTTTTTTTTTTTTGCTGAGAATTGTTTTGGCTATTCATGATTGTTTATGTTTCCACATGAATTTCTGTATTCTTGTTTCCAGGTCTCAGAAGAATGATACTGGTAATTTAATCGATATTCCATTAAATCTGTAGATTGTCTTGTGTAGGATGGACATCTTGAAAATGTTGATTACTTTTATATACATTATTTTATTTGATACGTATAGCAATTTTTCAGGTTTATGTTGTTGATTTCTAATGTAATGACTCACTCTGCTGGGGGAGTCAGATGTACTCTATAGAGCTGATTGCATCTGAATTCCAAGGATGAATGGTGTCTCCAGGCAGAAAGCTGGGGTGAACCAAAATGTAGCTGGTAGAGGGAGAGAAAGAGAAGGGAAGGGCTTCCCAGATGGGGTGACTAAGCATGTAGAATAAGGGCACAGGCTCAGAGGTACACGTGCTTAGCGCTGGCAAGATGGTCAGTGTACAAAGGAAGTGAACTTTGTGTCTTTCTTTTTTCTTGTCAGTATAGCTGAAGTTTATTGACTTAATCTTTTCAAATAATCTATTTTTCAAATAATCTATCATTGGTTTTCTCTACTGCTATTTTTCTTTTATATTGATTACAATGGAAGTATACTGGGGGTACAGAGGAAATTGTGGGATGTGAGGGGAAAAGATCCTGTGGAAGCTTCCCTAATGTTCATATTCTAACTTCACTCTTCAAACCCTCTTCTGAACAGTTTCTCATTCTCTGGAAGCCCAAGGATCAGAGAGGAAGGATAT
>NW_006952395.1:0-4374 GCF_000164805.1 Carlito syrichta | reverse complement strand
ACCCCTACCTGGTAGAATCCTGGGGTACGATGGCGTTATCTGTAAATACATATGGATCATCACAAGGAACCAATGACCAGTGCAACCAGTGACTTTCTACTGGACACATGAGCTCTTTGGCTTCAGTCCCAAAGACAACCTAACTCCCCATCCCTTATATCTACAGTTGATGTTCCTCTTCTCTGACCATGTTAGGTAAAAAAAGAAATTTTAAAAGTTTTTCATTAGATTTCTATCCTTACAAATTCAGTAGTAGAGTCAAAAGTGCTTGAACCAATGAGGGCAAGTTTTGAACTATAAATCTAGAGAGTTAATTTCAGTTTTGGCTTTGACATTAACTGTGTGACTTTGGGTAAATCATGTACATTACTTTGTGAGACAAACTCTATTTCCTCATCTGTTACATAATGATTCATGTTTACATCGAATCCCTTTCTTTTCTAACCTTGAGTTTTAAGGGACATATATATAAACAATGAAATAAGAGACTTTTTAAGAATTTTTTTTTTCAATAGAAACAGAAGAAACCAGGTGGTGTAGAAAACTAACAATAAGTCCCAAGTTGTTTCATCAGTTATACTCTGGGCCAACTAATATTTCAGCTTTAGTAGTTTAAAATAACAGGCTTAAGCCACTTCACCCAGTCTGTTTTTTTTAACAAAGTATTGAAAAACATGGTGGCTTACTTTCAAGATTTCCTGACTCTGCTCCCCTGACTTTTATATTTTGTATTTGTTGTCCTTCCTGGCAGTTTCTCCTCTGTTGTAAGTCACATCCTGGAAAGGAGCTCTGGCTGCTCAGGTATAGAGCGGCTAGGCAACTTCAGTCCTTCAGCCTTCAGCCCTGTAATTACTCACTTTGGGACTGGGCATACCCCTTGGCGTTTCAGTTGCTGTTCTCAAACTGGCCCACTTTGCTTCCAGTGAACACCTGCTGGCACTTTAAAGGCCTCCTGTCTGCCTCCTCCCTTGTGTTGATGGTCATACCTGGCAGGTCTGGGGTCTATTCGTTTCCTCCACCCTCTGTGCTGGGGTTCAAAAGAACTTTGTCCTCTAGTTGGTGGAAATGCTATGCAGGTTTTAGTTTTTTTTAAGCTATTTCCATGAGAGGATTTCAGGAAATTCAGAAAGTACACTGTTGTCTCCATCTTTTTCAAGTCCACCTCAATCTTTTGACGTGTTTTAAATGGAGAAGCCCTAAAGTTTTCAGTTTCCCGAAGCAGAGCACCATTTGCCCGAAACAAGTTAAGACTCTGAGTCAGACAAGGCTTTCTGAGTCCCTCAGTCTACCACAGCACTTTATGCCTATACTTGCTTCTTCCGTGTCTTGAGTGGGAGTTAAAACAGCCTAGAAGGGTTTGTGGGTTGGCAAGCATTTGGCCACTATTAGAGGTGGAAGAATCCTGCTAAGCAGGTGAAAAATCTAGAGACAGGCTCTGGTCAGGAAGCTGTATCTTTTCCTTCCATTTTTACTTCTCCTTGTTCCTATTTTTCTAAACATGAACAAAACTGAATCTCCAATCTGACCTCCTCCCCATCGCACACACACAAAAACTAGTCCATGCACAGGTTTCATCTCAGTTAATGGCAATGCCATTTTTCCAGTAGCTCAGGGCAAAACCATTGAAGTAATTTGACTCTTGTCTATCCTCCCAACTGCATACCCAGAACATAGGCAAATTCCATTTGCTCTACCTTCATACTGAATCTAGAACCTGGCTACTTCTAACCACATTCCTCCATTTTCATGTTGGTTCAAGTTTTCATCATTCCCTGCCTACATTACTGAACTATCCTTCTAACAATGCAAAGGTTCCCATTCTTTTTTTAAAAAACCTATTTTTTTTATTTTAAAATTGTGGGGTACAGTTAAGGGTTAGGTATACAAATATGCATCATTCAGGCACCCTTGTTGATAAGGGTTGTGGTTCCCAAACTTTCTAGACTCATTAAGCCCTACCTCACTCACCGGCCAAAAGAAATACTAAACAGTCACATTTATTAGTTAGGTGACAACAATTTAATAAGTATTTATGCCTGTAGTAGGCTAGATAATTGTCACCCAAAAAGAAAAGGTCTTACTCTCTGGAACCGGTAAATTGTACTATATTTACAAAATGATCTTTGTTGTTTTTTTAAATTTATTTTAAAATTGTGGGGTACAGTTAAGGGTTAGTTATACAAATATTCATTGTGACGGTACCCTTGTTGATGAGGTATGCCCCCCGCCTTCCCCAGGCAGATATCGATTACCATTAATTCCAACTCCCTGCCCTCACCATAGTTTTCCACCATTGTCAATCCTTTTCTTATAGTATTACAGTAATTGTTCAAGGTCCACTTATGGGTGAGAACATGTGATATTCAGATCTTTGTTTCTGTGAAAGATCACTCAGTATTATAAACTCTAATTCCATCCAGGTTGCTGCAAAGTTCATGATTGTATTCTTCTTTATGGCTACGTAATATTCCATCATGTATATGTACCACATTTTTTTATCCAGTCCTCTTTTGATGGGCAGTGCGTTTGGTTCCATGATCTTGAAATTGTGAACAATGCTGTGATAAACATATGTGTGCAGGTATCTTTTTTATAGAGTGATTTGAGTTCTTCCAGGTATATTCCCAGTAAGGGGATTGTAGAGTTATAGGGAAGGTCTATTTTTAGAGCTTTTAGGAATCACCACACTGATGACCACAGAGGCTGTACTAGTTTACACTCCCACCAACAGTGTAGAAGTGTTCCCTTTTCCCCACATCCTCTCCATCATCTGTTATTTTTTGAGTTATTGATGATGGCCATTTTGACCGGAGTTAGGTGGTATCTCAGCATAGTTTTACTTTGCATCTCCTTGATGACTAGTAAGGCTGAACATTTTTCCATGCATCTGTTGGCTGCTTGTATGTCTTCTTTTGAGTAGTATCTATTCATATCTTTTGCCCACTTTGTAAAGGGGCTGTTTGTTTTTTTCTTTTCAGCATGTTTGAGTTCCTTGTAGATCCTAGATGTTAGGCCTTTGTCAGACATGGAGTTGTCAAATATTTTTCCCAGTCTATGGGCTGTCTCCCTGCTCTCTTGATGGTTTCTTTGGCTTTGCAGAAGCTTGTCAGTTTAATGAGGTGCCACTTTTCTATCTTATCTCTTATGGCCTGTGCATTTTGGGTTTTGCTCAGGAATTGGTGGCCAATTCAAACTTCCTTCCATAAGGGTCTCTCCTGCATTTTCTAAGCTTCTCATGGTTTGAAGTTTTACATTTAGGTCTCTGATCCATTTAGAGTTAATTTTTGTGTATGGGGATAGACAGGGGTCCTGTTTGAATCTTCTGCATGTGGGTCAGCCAGGTTTCCCAGCACCATTTACTGAATAGATTCTCATTTCACAGTGGTAGGTGGTGGAGGCTTTTTCAAAGATGAGTTGGTTGAGAAATTGAGGTTTTGCTTCTGGAAGCTCAATTCTATTCCATTGGTCTATATGCCTGTTCTTGTAGAAAATGAGTCTTTGGATTTGATTACAGATATTGATATGAGGAGATTATTTTTGACTATTAAAGTGAGCCCTAACTTCAACAATATGTGTCCCTATAATATGAAGAGAGATGAAAATTTAATACAGGCTGTTTGCCTGGGTGGTTGCCATAGGAAGATGATGACGGCATAGATGTATCCGTGAAAGTCTCCGAACATGAGTTCCCAAAAAGACTCTTACTTTTCTTCCTGCACCCCCTACCAACCACCAGCCGCACTGGTATGAGGCTTGGGGACCTTTAGTCCCATGCAGGGTCAGATATTGCGGCCTGACCACGGCTGCTCCACTATATGTGATTCCGGCCGCCTGTAGAATCCAGAATTCCGGATCCCAACTTCCTCCCTGGCTACATCGTCATGACCAGCACCCAGCGCCATGCTGCAGGTCACCCAGGGAGGCTCTGGGCACCCGCCCCTCAGAGATACAAGTCCCATTTCTTGCTGAAGTGCCCTGTGAGGAACCCAGAGCCACCACCTGCCCTCTGGAGCTTTGGAGATCTGAAGCCCTGGTCCCACCCTGGCTGAGGCACTCAGCGTGTGACCGCAAGCCTGTGTAAGGGAGCAGAACCCCAAGCTGGTGTAAGATGCTGACTGGAGGCTTCCAGTTCCAGAGAAGGGAACGCCTGACCCTCCTCCACCCCAGCCTGCTGGTGGCAACCTGGATCCAGCGCCCAGCTGTGCAGCTGGTCCCACCTAGAGATCCACACGAGCATCCCTAAAAGTGAAATTAAAACTACCACCTCCACCATTTTCAAGGCATATTTGCATTGCATCGCCCCGCCCACCTATCAGAGCCTCCACCTCGGGTCCCACGGTGATGTCGTTAAACAGGAGACAAAGTCCCTCCCCT
>NW_006952394.1:0-3740 GCF_000164805.1 Carlito syrichta | reverse complement strand
CCTGTATGTGAGAACTCCCTTTCCCTAGATTCCTGTTTGAAACCCTGATTCTTGTTTAGCACTTAGTTAGACACCATGTAGATTTTTTGATGAGTAACCGTGTAAAAGAGATTTCTTCTTTTATCTTAGCAAAAGGCCATGTAGTTTCCTGTATAGGAGGACTGCTATTACCCACATTCATGCGTCGAATCCCTGACTCTTCTTTAGCCGTCAGCAGGATGCTGTGTAAATTTTCAGGACTGAGGACTCATATAACCCCACATTCCTTATTTTTAACAACAGCCGTGCAGTTGCCTGTATATGAGTTCTCACTTTCCCAGATACATGTGTTGAAATCCTGATGCTAGTTTAGACATTAGGAAGATGCCGTGTAGTTTTTTGGGGATTGAGAACACATGTCACCCAGATTCCTTATTCTTTCTTATGAAAAGTTCGTGCAGTGCCTGTATCTGAGGATTTCATTTCCCTATATTATGCTTCAAAAACCCAAATTCATGTTTAGCCCTTAGCAAGACATCCTGAAGTTTTTTGGGGGATTGAGGACACGTGTAAACCAGATTCCTTATCCTTCCTTAGCAATAGAGAGTGCAGTTTCCTGTATCTGAGCACTCCCTTATCCAGATTCCTACGCCCAAAACCTGATTGGTGGTTATCTCTTAGAAAGAAGCTCTGTAAGATTTGGGGATGGAGGACTCATGTAACCAAGATTCCTTATTCTTCTGTAGCAACAGGTCGTGTAGTGTTCTGTATATGAGGACTCCCATTACGGAAATCGTTCTTCATTCTCAGCAAGATGTGGAGAAATTTCCTGGTGACCTAGAATTCCAGTTGCTTGGATATCAAGAGAAAGACTCCCATAAGTACTTGTGGAATTGGAACCCAAGACTCCTGGTTCCCTTTTCAAATGACACACTAAAAATGTGGCGACATAGAAGCCCAGATTGCTGATTAAACCTTATCAAGAGACCTTTTAGATTTAGGCGATTGAGACTTCATGAACTGGATTCCCTTTCCGTTCTCAGCAAGATGCCCTGATTTTCCCTGTCTATGTGGATTCCAAAACTGTATACAAAATTGGAGATGCCCAGATGTTTCCTAGGAACGTGGAAACCATGATTCCTGGTTACATTTTGATAATTCGTACTAAATATTTGGCAACTGAAAAACCCTCGGCAACTCTCCAAATAAAAGTACAAACGGAAATTTAAGGATTACCAAGTTCATCTTAAGACCAGAGTTACATTCAACTATGGCAAGACGATACTTTTGACCAGGGAATCTGGGCTTAGTTTTCCCGAGGAACCTAAGGGACTTGTACTACCAGATACACGTTTAAAACTCTCAAGAGGACCAGAATTGCTGGAGTCCTGAAATGACTGATTAATAATACCCGCAAGCCAAATATCTCTGAAACATAAGATGAGCTAGAAGACCAGGTTCTTGTTTATCCCATAGCAAGACACCCTGAGAATTTTTCGGATTGGGTGCTACTGTATCACAGATTCCTTATTCTTTCTTAGTGAGGGACTGTGTAATGTCCTGTATAAGAGGATATTACAGAATCCTGTTTGGAAACCCTGATTCTTGTTTAGCCCTTACCAAGATGTCATGTAGATATTGTGATGGAGGAATTGTGTAAAACAGGTTACTTATTTCTCCTTAGTAAGAGATCGTGTAGATTCTGTATATGAGGACTGCTATTACCTATGTTGCAGCTTTTAAACCCTGATTCTTGTTGAGCCCACAGCAGATGTCCTGTTCATTTTTAGAACTGAGGACTGATATAACCCCGATTCTTTTTCTTCCTTGGTTAGAGGTTGTGTATTTTCCTGTATATTAGGACTCTCATTACATAGATCCTGCTTTGAAACTCTGATTATTTTTAGTCCTTTCCAAGATGCCCTGTAGATTTTTTAATTGAGGACTCGTGTGACCCAGATTCCTTATTCATTCTTAGCACAAGGTCATGTAGTTGCCTGTATATAAGGATTCCATTTCCCCAGATTCATGGTTAAAACACCCTGATTCTTGATGAGCCCATAGGAAGACGACCTGAAGTTTTTTTGGGATTGAGGACACCAGTAACGCAGATTCCTTATTCTTACTTGACAATAGGCAGTGATGTTTTCTGTATGGGAGGACTCCCATTACCCAGATTTCTACTCAAATCCTGATTTGTGGTTACCTCTTAGGAAGATGGCCTTTGGTTTTGGGGATTGAGGACTCATTTATCCAAGATTCCTTATACTTCCTTAGCAATATGACGTGTAGTTTCCTGTATATGACGACTCACATTACCCAGCTTCTCACTTCACTCTGCAGGATGCCAAGACAGTTACTGGTGACCCAGAATTCCAGTTTTTTTGTTATCAAGAGAAAGACTCCAATAACGTTCTTTGGGATCTGGAATCCAAGATTCATGGTTCCCCTTCACCAGACCTCCCCAAAATGTGGAATCTTCCAAACCCAACATCCCAATTCCGACCTACCCGCCCACAATAATTTTCTGTAGTTTGAGGTCACCTGAATCGAGGGATTTTGTACCAATATGCCTTTTGATTCTGGGGAACATGATTATGGTCGTAGATGTTCCTAGAACACAAAAGGATTTGTAGGGCCAGATCCTGGATTACAACTAACAAGAGGACCAGAAAGTTCCTGGGGATATTTAATGACAGGTTTAGCATATCCACGGAGCAAATAGCTCTGAAAAATGTAGGGACCCAGAAGACCAGATGGCTGATTAAACCTTATCAAGAGGCCCTGGAGATTCCGGTTAATGAGAACTCCTAGAACCGGATTTCCTTTTCGTTCTCAGCAAAATGCCCTGATTTTCCCTGTCGACATGGATTCCAAACTCTGTATATAAAAAGACAGTTGCCCAGAAGTTTCCTCGGGACGTGGAATCCATGATACCTGCTTACCGTTAAAAATACACACTATACATTTGGCAACTACAAAACACTTGTCCTCTCTCAAAATAAAAAGAGAAATGGAAGGGGAGGATTACAGGGTTCACTTTAAGACCAGAGTTACATCCAAATATGGCAAGAAGATTCTTTTTGTCCTGGAATCTGGCCTTAGATGTTCCAAGGAACCTAACAGGTTTCAAGTGCCTGATACCAGTTTACAACTTTCAAGAAGACCAGAATGTTGCTGGAGTCCTGAAATGACCGATTCATGATATCTGCGTGCTAAATTTCTCCGAAACATTTGGAAAGCTCGAAGCCCTGTTTCTTGTTTGTCCCATAGCAGACACCCTGGGAATTTTTTTGAATGAGGACTCGTACAACAGAGATTCTTTATTCGTCCTTAGTTTGAGGCCGTGTAGTATCCTGTATGTGAAGAATGTCTTTCCCTAGAGCCCTGTTTCAAAACCCTGATTCTTGTTTAGCCCTTAGTAAGACGCCATGTAAATTTTTTTATCTCTGCTTTGATTTTCTTTTTTTTTTAATTTTTTTTATTATGAATTTGTTGGGTACAGTTAAGGGTTAGGTATACAATTGCGTTTCATTCAGACACCCTGTTGATATGGGGTGTTTCCCGGTTCCCAGACATATATTTGCTATTGTTAATCCAATCTACCTCCGCCCACCATATTTTCCCAGTACGGTCAGTCGTTTTCATATAGTATTGCATTGGATGTTTCAGTCCATTATATGAGTGTGACATGTGATATTCGGATCTTTGTTTCTGTGAGAGGTCACTGAGTATTATAGACTCTAGTTCCATCCAGGTTG
>NW_006952393.1:0-3795 GCF_000164805.1 Carlito syrichta | reverse complement strand
GACAAAACAACCTTTAAGCTATCAAAAATAGAAAAGATACAGAAGAACACTACATAATGATCAACACATCAACAAGAAATATCCATCCTAAGCATCTATGGACCCAACACAGGAGCCCCAGAGTTTATAAAGGAACTACAAAGTAAACTTTTAAAAGTTGATTCTAACACCATTATAGCTGGGGACTTAAATACCCCCACTAATAATCCTGGATAGATCATCAAGGCAAAAAATCAACAAAGAGATCTGGAACCTCAATATGATACTCAATCAAATGGACTTAACAGATACTTGCACAATACTCTACCCAACAAACACTGAATATACATTCCACTTATCACCACATTGAACATA
The DNA here is from genome assembly GCF_000164805.1 of Carlito syrichta. Classification (NCBI taxonomy): domain Eukaryota; kingdom Metazoa; phylum Chordata; class Mammalia; order Primates; family Tarsiidae; genus Carlito; species Carlito syrichta. Next base: position 3,441 of record NW_006952393.1, on the reverse strand, counting down.
CTCCAAGATCGATCACATCCTTGGCCATAAATCAAGCATAAGTACATTTCATAAGATGAAAATATTGCCATGCACCTTCTCAGACCACACTGGAATAAAAATAAATACCAACAAAATTCCCTCCAAACCCACGAAGACATGAACACTAAACAACATGATGCTGAACAACTATTGGATCAACACAGAAATCAAAACAGAAATTAAATGATTCTTGAAAAAAATGAAAATGAAGAAACATTCTACCAAAACTTCTGGAATACCACAAATGCAGTAAAGAGGGGAATTTATATCTCTATGAGCACACATCAAGAAAATGGAAAGATCACAAGTTATACAGCCTAACAGATCACCTAAGGGAACTGGAAAGATAAGACCACCCAAACACCAACACCCTAACTTTAGCAGAAGGATCAAGATCAACAAAGTAAAAGCCCAAATACAGAACACAGAAGACATAAATATCATAGAAAAAAATCAACAAACAAAAATTGTTCTTTGAAAGATAAACAAAATTGATGGACCCCTAGCCAGAATGACTAAGAAAAGAGAGAAAAAGGTCAAATAAACACATCAGAAATGCAAAGATCAAATCACAACTGACCCTGAAGAAATACAAAAGATATGCACACCTGTATGGAAACAAATTTGACAACTTAAATGAAATGAGGACTTTCTGACATCAAACAACATCCCAAGGTTGAAACAAGAAGACACTGAGATACTAAGTAGACCAATAACCACCCTAGAAATTGACTTCATCATAAGAAAACTATGTATTTAAAAAAAGCCCTGGAACAGATGGCCTCCCAGTGGAATTCTATAAAACATACAAGGAGGAACTGATGCCAATCCTATTAAAAGTATTCCAGGCAATTGACAAAGAAGTAATTCTCCCCAAATCATTTTACAAAGTTAATATCACACTGATGCCCAAACCATGTAAAGATCCAACAAAGAAAGAGAACTACAGGCTAGTATCCCTAATAAACATAGATGCATAAAAGCTCAACAATATTCTAGCAAATCAGATCCAACAATACATCTCAAAAATCATCCATCATGACAAGTAGGCTTCATTCCCAGGATGCAGGGCTGGTTCAATATCTGCAAGACCATAAATGTAATTAACTACATCAACAGGTGTAAAAACAAAAGCCACATGATTATATCATTAAATGCAGAAAAAGCTTTTGATAAAATCCACCATCCCTTCTTGAAAAAACCCTCAAACACCTAGGCATAGAAGGAACATACCTCAAAATAGTAAGAGCCATCTGCGATAAACCCACAGCCAAGATATTGCTAAATGGACAGAAACTAGAAGCATTTCTCCTGAAAACCAGAACAAGACATTACTGCCCGCTCTCACTCCACCACTTCAACATTGTGTTGGATGTCCTAGCTGGAGCAATTAGACAAGAGAAGGAAATCAGGAGTATACAAATAGGAAAAGAGGAAGTTAAGTTATCCCTCTTTGCTGAAGATATGATCCTATACCTTGGAAACCCGAGAGAATCTGTTAAAAAAAAAACTGCTTTCACTGATAAAGGACTTTGGCAAAGACTCCGGGTACAAAATAAATTAGCAAAAGACAGCTGCATTCTTATATACCAACAAGCAGGCAGAGAACCAAATAAAAAGCATAATCCCATTCACAATAGCCACACACACACAAAAATGAAATACCTCAGCATCTTCCTAACCAGAGAAGTGAAAGCCCTTTACAATGAAAATTACAAAACACTACTCAAAGAAATCCAAGCAGAAACAAACAAATCAAAAAATATTCCATGCTCACGGATAGGAAGAATTAGCATTGTTAAGATGTCCAACCTATCAAAGGTAATCTACAGACTCAATGCAATTCCCATTAAATTACCAACATAATTCTTTTCAGATTTGGAAACAACAATACAGAAATTCATCTGGAAACATAAAAGACCATGAATAGCCAAAATAATCCTCAGCAAACAAAACAAAGCCAGAGGTATCACACTTCCAAACTTTAAACTTTACTATATGGCTACAATAATCAAAACAGCCTGGTATTGTTATAAGAACAGGCATACGGACCAATGAAACAGGACAGAGATTCTGGAAGCAAAACCTCAATTTCTCAACCAACTCATCTTCAACTAAGCTTTCACCACCAACCACTGGTTAGAGGAGAACCTATTCAGTAAATGGTGCTGGGAAAACTGGATGATCACGTGTAGAAGGTTGAACAGAACCCATAGCACCATACATAAAAATCAACTCTAAATGAATCAAAGACCTAAACATAAAGCCTCAAACTATAAGAGCCTTAGAAAATACAGGAGACACCCTTAGAGAAATTGGAGTAGGCTACCAATTCCTGATTAAAACCCCAGATGTCAATGCCATAAAAGAAAAGATAGACAACTGGGAACTCATCTAACTGAAAGCTTCTGCAAAGCAAAATAAACCATCAAGAGAGTAGGGTGACAGCCCACAGAAGGGGAAGAAGTATTTGCCAACTGCATATCTTACAACAGTGTAACATCCAGGATCTACAAGGAACTCAAATGTGCCCAAAGGAGAAAAACAAACACCCCCATTAGAAAGTGGGTAAGCTGGGTTCAGTGGCTCAAGCCTGTAATCCCAGCACTTTGGAAGGCTGAGGCAAGAGGATTGCGTCTTCTACAGGTTCGAGACCAACCTGGACCACATGGTGAAACCTTGTCTCTACAATAAATCAAAAAAATTAGCTGGGCGTGGCAATGTGCACCTGTAGTTCCAGCTACTTGGAAGACTGAGACAGAAGGGTCGTCGGAGCCCAGGAGGTCAATGCTGTGGTGGCCATGGGCATGCCACTGCACTCCAGCCTGGGTTACGGAGTGTGACTCTAACTGAAAAAAATAAATAAAGTAGACAAAAAACATGAATAGACACTTCTCAAAAGAAGATATATGGACAACCAACAGACACATGGAAAAGTGCCCAGCCTCACAAATCATCAGAGACATACAAATCAGAACCACATTGAGAAACCATGTAACCCCAGTAAGAATGACCATTATTAATAAAACAAACAACAACTGATGCTGGCGAGGATGTAGAGAAAAGGGAACACTTGTACACTGCTGGTGGGAATCCAAACTAGTTCAACCTCTATGGAAAACAGTTTAGAGACTTCTAAAAGAACTAGATATTGACCTTCCATACGACACAGCAATCCCCCTATTGAAAATATACCCACTTTACAAAAAAGATGCAAAAACATGGAACCAACCATGCTGCCCATCGAAACTGGACTGGATAAAAAAAATGTGGCACATATACATGATGGAATATTACACTGCCATAAATAAGGACAAATATATGAACTTCCACAGCAACTTGGATGAATTTAGAGTCTACAATACTCAGTGATCTATCACAGAAACAAAGAACAGAGTACCACATGTTTTCACTCATAAG
>NW_006952392.1:0-784 GCF_000164805.1 Carlito syrichta | reverse complement strand
TCATAAGCCATATTTATAAATAATGCTACCAATAGTCATATGAAGGAGTGCTATTTATCCTACTCTACAGATTAGAAACTGGGGTCAGAAAGATTAACAAAATTATCTCTTTATTCTTCACAGTTTCTTCATTTTAAATTAGCTTCCTTTGCCAGGGCATCCTTTCTCATCTATCTGCAGGAAAGGGATTCACATTCTCAAAAGATGGTTGCATGTGGAAATCACCCACACATGTTGTTAAATATTTTAATATCTGCATAGACTAAATGCTGGTACATATAATGGTTTCTTTCCCTGTATTTCTAAAACACTTAGAAATCATCCCTATTAGAACAGATATTATCACGTGGATGAATTTCATGTCCACCTCCCTGACTGGGTTGTGACTTTCAAAAGGTAGAGATTGATTCATGCATTATTTTACTCCCATGTCTGCCAAGGCACACTGCATACAGTAGGTGCTTAACAGAAGTTGAATACATGCAAGAAATCAGTGATACTGAGAAAGATATAGTCTCTCTGATTGCATTTCCTTACCTAGAAATGGGGAAGAAGAATAATATAACCACAAGATACATAAAACAATTGTGAAGATCAAATAGATTTAAAAATACAAAATATGCTTGAGAAATTAAAATTATGTGTGTGTATATATATATATGATCATAATTTTTATTAGTACTGAAGTAACTATTTCTGCTAACTCCTCCACCTTTATAACTGATCTACCCCAAAATGGCTTCTCAGTACAAGTCTAACAATAGCATGTGTGACTGAATCACAC
>NW_006952391.1:0-700 GCF_000164805.1 Carlito syrichta | reverse complement strand
AAGTAGATACTATTAATACTCTCCTTTTATAAATGAAGGCAGTGCAGTCATATAGCTAAAAGGTAATAGATTCCACACTCTCTATCAGTGTGCTCTGTGACCACCCTGTGTACAAACTGCCACAAATCCACAGGTAACCATATCACTTAAGTCAACATTAATCTCCTTGGTCATTCATCCATATCCATCCCCTTTCACTTGGCAAATATTAATGAATACCTACTATGTGTGAGACATTTTGCAAGGGTCTGAAAATATAAAGATGGATGAATTCAGTTCCTGTTCTTGAGATACTTACTGATGAATTAAATAAAATATTAACAATGCCTAAGAGCATGGATATCAAGTTGGGCATCAAGTTACCTCAGATACCACAGGAAATGCACAGGGATGCTGCAAAATATTTTACAATTTATGGGGAACACAGCAACATCTACTGGCTATTACATGTACTACATTCAATTTGTGTGTGTGTGTGTGTGTGTGTGTGTGTGTGTGTTTCTATTGACTACTAACGTAATAGGACATAAATACTTCTGGAGTGACCCACTTAACTGACATGGAGTTATTTTGACCTAGGATATTATAAAAAATTACCAAGAACAGATAAAGTTTGGGGATCTCTGGCCTGAGGAAGACAGTTTGATATTTTTATCAAAGCAATTTTAAGAACCCCAAAATAAAGCTGATCTAGGGAACT
>NW_006952390.1:0-732 GCF_000164805.1 Carlito syrichta | reverse complement strand
AGGTAATTTGTGGGCATCTGCCTATTTGTATACAGAGTTTTGGGATCCACATCAGGAGGGAAAATCAGGGCATATGCAGAGAAGGAAAAGGAAATCCGGTTGTAGGATTTCTCATTCGCCAGAATCAATAGGGCCTCTTGATAAGGTTTAATCAGCAATCTGGCTTCAGGGTCCCTACATTTTTCACAGCTACTAGCTCCATAGTTACCCTTAATCAGTCATTACATATCTCCAGGGACATTCTATGATCTTGATAGTTGTAATCGAGGATCTGGCCCAAATATCCTTTTGAGTCTTATGAACATCTAGGACCATAATCAGGTACTCCAGGAATCAAATGGCATATTGGTACCAAGTCCCTTGATTCAGGTTACATCAAACTACAGAAATTTCTTGAGGTTGGGCTGGTGGGAATTGGGATATTGGGTTTAGGAGATTCCACATTTTGAGGAGGCCTTGTTAAGTGGAACCAGGCATCTTGGATTCCAGTTCCCCAATAACCTTATGGAAATCTTTCTCTTGATATCCAAACAACTGAAATTCTATGTCACCATGAAATATCTCAACACCTTGCTGAGAATGAAACAGGAATCTGGAAAATGGGAGTCCTCATATACAGGAATCTACACTGCCTCTTGCTAAGTAAGAATAAGGAATTTTGGTTGCACGAGTCCTCAGCCCAAAAATCCACACGGCGTCGTACTAAGAGGTAACCATGAATCAGGTTTTTAT
>NW_006952389.1:0-710 GCF_000164805.1 Carlito syrichta | reverse complement strand
TTGAGGAGATACCTGAAGGAACAGAAGCACACTGTGCTGTTACTAGCAAAAAGTGTTCTACACAGGAAATGGTGAGTGCAAAGACCTATTTTAATAAATCTCAAAGTGAAATGAGAGTCACCAGAAAGTTAAGGAAAGGAGCAATGTAATTTGCTTTGAATTTTACAAAGTTTATTCTAGCTTCTGTTTGGCTAATGAATCACAGAATGGTAAGGATGCAGCAGTGGAAAGTGACATAATGTGAAAGGACAAGTTTCTAGATTTATGTTAAAGATAGAAACTGCATGTTTTTTTTTTAATTGAATTGATGTTAGGTCGGAGAGAAAGAAACAAATCAACCATGAGTCCAAGATGTATGGTTTAAGCAATGGAGTTCAGAGAGGTGACTATTGTGGAGTTTGGAGGTCTGGAGGAGTAACAGCTTTAGGTAATGTGGATTGTTAGATGCCAATTTTATGTGAGAAGTTTGAGATGCCAGTTTATGACTCGAATAGACATGTTGTGAAAAGTTAGATCTGTAAGTCTGGAATTCAGGGGCATAAACAACTTAAAATACAACTTGAAGAGACATGGGACTGGAAGAAGAATTTCTAAAATTCAATTGAGAAACACAGGTGAATCTCTGAGTAAATTTTTTTTTAAGCTTTATTTCTAGAGAAGATACACAATGTGATAATATGATTTTTCTTTAAGATGAAAAAAAAACCTTT
>NW_006952388.1:0-768 GCF_000164805.1 Carlito syrichta | reverse complement strand
GTGTAAATTCATTACGAACATGCAAGAAATACTAAAGGGAAATCTTCCAGATAAAGGAAGATGATAAGAATGAGTAAAATGAAAATATCTGAAAGTACAGAATGCACTGGTAAAAGTAATTACGCAGTCAAATCCAGAATACTTTAGTACTGTAATGGTAGTCTATAAATCACTTTTATATTTAATATGAAGTTAAAAGAAAAAAACTATTAAAGATAATGAGAGCTAAAATGATTGGTTAAGGGATATGCAATAGAAAAATCTAAAAATAGCCATAACAATTTACATCTAAAAAGTGGATCTTATAAAAGTGGAGATTAGTAGTTTCCAGGAGGTGGGGTGGTTAGAGTAGGGGAGGAGGATGGTCAAAGTTTACAGCATTTTAGTTAGATAGTAGAGTAAGAGCAAGAGATCTATTGTATAACATTGTGACTAAAATTAACAATGCGTTGTGGTTATTAAAACTACTAAAAGTGTAAGTTTAAGGGCTATTGTCACCAGTCGCATAACTAACTTAGGAAATATGTGTGTTCATTAGTTAGATTTAGTCATTTCACTTCGTGCATGTTTAATATACATATATATATATAAATATATATAAACTTTAGTTTGTACATGATAAATACGTACCATTTTATCTCTCATTCAAAAACATTTAATAGAAAAACTGAGAATGAAAATGAAACTACTAAGGAGAAGTGGTGCTGTCACTGACACCCACTGAGCTTGGACAAATTCATTGTGAGCCACCCAGGACAGGCTGATCTG
>NW_006952387.1:0-798 GCF_000164805.1 Carlito syrichta | reverse complement strand
TAATAAGGCAAGTAGTATCAATAGAAACTAATAATGCAAGCAGTCTTAGATGACACTACTAAGGCAAGTAGTACCATAAGACACTAATAAGTCAAATAGTATCATAAGACACTAATAATTCAAGTAGTATCAGATGACACTAATAAGGCATTTAGTGTCATAAGACACTAATAAGGCAAGTAGTATCATAAGACACTAATAAGGCAAGTAGTATCAGACGACACTAATAAGACAAATAGTATCATAAGACACTAATAAGGCAAGTTGTATCAGACGACACGAATAAGGCAAGAACTATCATAAGACACAATTAAGGAAAGTAGTATCAGACAACACTAATAGGACAAGTAGTATCATAGGACATTAAAAGGCATGTAGTATCATAAAACACTAATAATACAAGAAGCATCATAAGACACCAATAAGTCAAGTAGTATCAGACGACACTACTAAGGCAAGTAGTATCATAAGACACTAATCAGGCATGTAGTATCATATGGCACTAATAAGGCAAGAAGTATCATAAGACACTATAAGGCAAGTAGCAACATAAGACACTAATAAGGCAAGTAGTATCAGACGACACTAATAAGGCAAATTGTATCATAAGACACTAATATGGCCAGTAGTATCAGACTACACTAATAATGCAAGTAGTATTATAAGACACTAATAAGTCAAGTAATATCATAAGACACCAAAAAATCAAGTAGTATCAGATGACACAAATAAGGCATGTAGTATCATAAGACACTAATAAGGCAAGTCGTATCAAAAGACCCTTATATGGCAAGTAGT
>NW_006952386.1:0-4084 GCF_000164805.1 Carlito syrichta | reverse complement strand
GGAAAGAATGGCCATTTCTTTTTATTTTTCTTCTTTTTTTTGAGGCAGGGTCTCTTTCTCTCACTCAGGCTAGAGTGCCATGGCACAGTCATAGCTCAATGCAGCCTCAAACTGCTGGGCTCAAGCAATTATCCCATCTCAGCCTCTGAGTAGTTTGAACTATGGGCATGTGCCACCATGCTGGCTAACTTTTTAAATTTTTTTGTAGCATCAGAATCTTGCTATATTACCTAAGCTAGTCTCAAAATCCTGACCTCAAGCTATACTCCTGCCTCAGCCTCCCAAAAGTGATAGGATTACAGGTGTGAGCCACTGCAACCAATCAAGGATGACTTTTTCAATCAGTGGTGCTGGAACAATTTATTATCTATACAATAAAATATAAACCTTGACCCCTGTTGCGTACCATACACTAAAGTCACCTCCAGCATATATATACAGAGAGTGCCAAAAAAATGTATTAAAATAGGGAAGGGAAAAAACTATATTAAAATTAGACTACTCAATAAGATGAATACAAGTCATGTTTGACTTCTGCAATTAAAAGAGGTGCTCAAAGTGGCTATCATCAGCTTCCAGACACTTCTGATTATGGCAAACATATCTTAAAATGTATATACATTTTTTTCACTGTGTGTGTGTGTGTGTGTGTGTGTGTGTGTGTGTGTGTGTGTGTGTGTGTGTGTATGTTAGGTAAAATAATAAAGCAATAAAGCTTCTTAAAGAAAACAAAAGAAAATATCTTCATGATCTTAGGGCAAGTAAATATTTCTTAGGCCACAAAAACAGTAACAAAAAAGATGTTGATGAATTAGACTAAAATAAAGAACTCCATCTGTAATATACAATACACGCTCTGGATTTTAATTCAGCCCACCGCCCCATGCATTGAGCACAGAGAAGATATTTGCAACCCATAAACATACAAATGACTCATATCTAGTATGAAGAACTCTTAAAAATTAGTAAAGAAAAAGGCAACCAATCCAGCACAAAAATGGCAAAAATTAAATTAAATAGCACTTCACATAAGAGGACACCAAATGTCCTATACATCTATCAACAGATGCTTAACTTCATGTGTCTCTGAGGAGATGCTAATTGAAACCATAACATGCTACCACTAAAACCCACAAGAATGTCTAAAACTAAAAAGACTGAAAAGACCAAGTGCTGAGTGACTGAAATTTTCACATATGGCTGCGGGGGCATACAGTGGTGCAACCACTTGAAGGAACTATTTGTTTGTATCTACCAAGGCTGAGCATCACCTGCAAACCCTAATACCCGGAAATTTCACTCTGAGGTAGACATCTAACAACAATCTGTACTTATATGCACCAAGAGACCTGCAAAAGAATCTTTAAAACAGCAGTATTAAAAATAGTCCCAACCAGAAATTATTCAAATATCTACCAATATTAGAATAGAGAAATCTAGTGTAGTATGGTATACTTATTTAATAGAATACTACAAAGCTGGGATAAGCAAATGTTTTCTACAAAGGGCTAAACAGTGAATATTTTAGGTCTTGCAGGCTGCATACAGCCTCTTTCATCTATTCTTTTTCACTGATTTTCTTAAAAATCCTTTAAAAATGTAAAAACCATTCTTAGTTCATGGGCTGTCCAAAATAAGGCCACAAACTAGACTTGGTCACTGGGCCACACCTAGCTTTCTGATGCCTACATACAGATTCATGAATGTGCTACTGTTTCATGCAACAACACAGATGACTCTCACAAGTGACACTGAGAAAAGTCAGACACAAAGGAGCACATTTATATGAGTTCATACAAAATCAGCAAAACGAAATCACAGTGTTAGAAGTCTGGATTGTAGTTAGTGACTGAGAGGGCACAAGGAGACTTCCAGAATACTGGTAACTCTGTCTCTTGATCTGTGCTGGAGACACGTATGTATTCCCTTGTGAAAGTTCATCAGTGCTGTGCTACAACTATTGCTCTATTTTATCTCCTAGATCTACTCAGATTCTTCACATACAGTATATACTTGTCACTAACCTGATTCAAATTTTTAAAAAATTACCTAGCCTATCTACATCCACTTTCTCAATAGACCCAGAGAACTATTAAATTCCAAAGGAAATGTTCACACTTCAACAGAATACTCTGTAAACAGAACTTGCATTGTTAAAACCTCTAAATTATTAAGGGCATATAGATAATTTGGAGTTTACATATTTCTATATACTAAAGATTCTTGAACTTGAACTCAATTTCCATAAATATTCCAGAGAAAATTACTCCATAAAGAATATAAATTCATTTGTAGTTACCATGTTTACCTAGAGTTCTGTTGAAGATGGTGTGGGTAGTTACTGATTTTAATTTTTTGCCTAAATAGGTAAAATATAGGTGCTATCCTTTTTCTGTTAAAGGCCCTGTGGCCTTTTCCTACATGGAAGCCACATACGTTTCACTAGACTTTTTCTGTCAGCCTTTCTGAAATGTCTGTCTTACTCTGCTCCAAATACTATACTCCTTCCTTAACGGGATTCCCCACATACTCTTGTTTCTGACCTGAAGAATAATTTATCCACAGAGCAGAGAAGTGGGTGAACCTAGAGCTTGGTTAAACCAGGGTCTTTCCCAAATGCACCTGCTTCACCAAAGAGATAAGTGGACCCTTCCAAGGGAGATTTCTAAACATTATGTTTTATGATCCTTCTAATGACAGCCCTAAGACAGCTGCAAAAGGTTAAAGTCTCCTTAAGATAGTATGTTTTAAGATGGAGTATGAATATTAGATCTGCAATCATAGGCTCTCAAAGTAAGAAAGACTCTTAAGAAAAAGAAAAATCACCTGGCCTGACTTCTCTATGTTAAAAATAAGGAAATTAAGGTCCCCCAAAAGGGAAATGACTTGCTTGAGGTCACAAAAAATTTGGCAACCAGCCAAGATTCAAACCCCAAGTCTGCTGACCCTCTTCAGAGTTCCTCTCTCTGTGTGATGCTACTTAAAAAGGCAAGGCTTCTTCAGCAATTAACTAAGATTCTCTCCTTGACTGAACTCTAACTAGGCTCCTCTTTTCAACTAGGCCTCAACCTGGACCTATAAAGACTTGAACATACACTAATGCAGTTCCTAACAGCTCAAGATCACATCCCTAGGATAACCTCAGCCCTGCTTAAAGTGTCTGCCTGGGAGAAATCAAAATTGCCAAAAGAATTCACTATTTGTCCCAGTCAGCACCCGAAGATGAGGCCCCTGTATCCTACACTCCATGGGAGGGCAGGAGCCTAACTCAGATAAGTGCCAGTAGCACATGATCCAAGCCCCACACAGCTTTCTACAGTTTTTCACTTCCCAGAGTCTGCTCAGGGCCTGCAGTGAACCCCCTCCTGCCTTCTCACTTTCAATCACCTAGTCACCTCTGCAATGTCAGAATGGAGCTCAGCCGCTTCCCCTAGTGCCAGTAGCTAGGGAATAAAACCTGTTTTCACCATTTTAACTAAGGGGTGATTGCATTTACCTTTGACACAATGTATACATATGCAGGCAAAGGAGTCAGATTTGGTTACCTCTGCAGAAATCATCAACTGCAGACCTTCATCTCTCAGGGTGCTGAGCAGAACTAAAAGAACAGTCCAGACACATAACTGAACACCGCCCAATGTGAAGAAAAAGGCAGCCATGCAAGGAATGGTGGGATACAGCTCCCAAGATTATTATGGTTAAAAAAATCTGCCTCAATTGTAAATTAGTGGTAAATAAAAGCTAGAGGATTTTTAGAGGCAGACCCTTAAGTAAAGCTCCTGAGCAAGAAAACTTGTGTTCTTTGATTTCCTACCAAGAGTGAGCAAAGTAGCTTGCATTTTGCAGGAACTCTATAAAAACTTGTGAAAAAACAGGACCATGAAGCAATTCCTTAAGAAAATCCTCCACCCTGCAGAAGGAGCAATCTTTTCCAACTGCAAGGTTGATTGTAGTAGCTCCCTGGTGAAAACAAGTTGTTTACAACCGTGGTAAGATTGTTTAGGCACCTCAATACTGGTCTGGAAAGCTCTTCATGGTCTGGCCTGGCCTCTGTGTGCCTTGCTCCAGCTTCACCCTACTCTCT
>NW_006952385.1:0-714 GCF_000164805.1 Carlito syrichta | reverse complement strand
AAACTTGCTATTATTGCCTTCTTTGCAATAAACTTACTATAGGAAAATATTACTTAAATTATGTGTACACACTGAACATCAGAGTTAAACATATTGTTCTCTGCACATTTAAAATGCTACTCATTGGAAGAGTGCAACAAAACACAATATCAAAGCAAAGAATCGAGGTCATATTTCGGGAATGGTAAATTTGGGATGTAAGTTATACATTAACATGTCATATAACAGCAAATACAATATCATCAAATTGTTTTTCGAAAACTTCAAATTAGTTTAAACACACAGCAACATGAGGTGAAGGTGCCTATTTCCCACATTCTCTTAAATATGGTTTCAATATTTTAATCTTTGCATTTATTAAGAAAAAATATTATCTTGGATATTTTTTATGCTTCCTGGTCATTGTTATTCACTCAACAAATCATTTCCTTTTTAATATTTATCTTATTCTTAGAATCTCTTTTTTATTAATTATTAGAGATTTTTGTATATAAGGGAAATTATGATTATGTTGTAAATATTTTTGTCTGTTTTATAATTTATCTTCTAACTTTGTTTATGACATTTTAAAATATGAATTCTCATTGTTTTTGGCCAAGCTAATCAATCAAACTAAATCTTGGACCTTCAGTATTCTTAAATTGACGTTTGGAAAAATCTCTCCCTTTTTCAGGTATGAGGGGACATTTGTACCATTCAACATGCTTTCCTGTC
>NW_006952384.1:3748-11863 GCF_000164805.1 Carlito syrichta | reverse complement strand
AATGGCATGCAACTTGCATAAAAACAATGAAACACTAAAGTTACAATGGTAATAGCTGCTATAACTGTCTAATGAACCAGAAAATGACAATATTGAAAGTGCTATTTTTCCCAGTTTCCGGTCTTTGGCCAGAGTAGTGTCCTGGTAAGAAAGTCAGGTTCTATAAGCTGGTATTGATACATTAAACATAGGTAAATCTGAGCCTGTTTTCTCTAATATTAATGATGATGATAACAATAATAATAATAATAAATTCTTAGAACAGAAGTGTCTATGGAACTCCTAGTTCTAATATGCTTCAATAGTAGGCAATACATTAAATATTGGTGCAGGCTGCAGGAAGTAGGTGGCTTATAGCCTAAGAACAATGTATGAAAATGACCTCTTAGGCTTATGCATATTTGTGCCCAAGTGCATGGAAAAGCAGGTTGTCAGAAGAAAACCAAACTGCTCCAGCACATACATACATAAAAAACTGTTTACCTTGGGGTATCTCAGTTAGTCCTGGTGTTATAGGCTTACTGATTGAAACAATCATAAGTTAATATTGTTTCTCAAATATAGTCTGAACTTCATACTCTCATTGGTTTTTCCATAACCCTCTTGTAACCTACAGAAAATGTCCAATATCCAACTTCACCTGGAACTGCAAATTTTATACAGCTTTCTCTTCCTGTGGTGAGCAATGCGGCTTTCCAAACAGGAAATGTCTGCAACTTCTCCAGAGTCTCTGCTCCCACCATCAGCTCAGCATGGCTATTGCCAACAGTTCTGGCACCTCTTTTGCCTACCTTTACCAACATTCTGGCACAACTATGCTAGCTGGGCTTGCTGCCCAGGGCCAGATCTGCACCTCAGCTCCCTCTAATCCAGGTAGTTTTGAATGATTATCACAAGAAGCACTGAAAAGACGTTATCTTCACTTAGTGACTTGCTATGACTGTCACTGACCAGGATACAGTTGGTCCTTTCATGTCTATGACAGCCAAATATGATAAAACTCCATGTGCCAATGCCATGGTCCCTCTACCCATCCATGCTGCCAGCGTTGTTCATGGGATACTATCAAAATTACAAATCAGGGACATAGTCTGTCATTTTCCTATCAGAAACAGGACGCGATCTATTACTATCTTCAAGGCACAAAAGGGCCTGTACTGTCAGTAAAACTTGCCCCCTATTTACAATCCTATGGCTCTGTGTCATACCCAGGATATAGCACCTCTGCTCCTCAACCACAAATAGTGATGGTGCTAAAAGAAGTTCAGCACTCAAACATCCTACCACCAGCCTCCACCTCTAGAATCTACTACTCTGTGTCTGCTCAACTCATCATAGAAACATGTTTACAAGGTGAGTACAAACAGTAAGAAGAGAGGGGAACAAACTCAGCATTCAGAAGAATAGTCAAAGATAAAGATAACAAGTGGTGAGCGCACAGATAGGTAGAATACAAGTCCGAGACTTCAACCACTACCCTTTGTCTGTGCTCTCCATTTTCAGACTCAATACAGGAATACCTAATAAGTGGGAAGGTGGGACAGTATAATGGACATATATGCTACAAGTAAGAGAACCCCAAAGCACACCAAGTAATAACCACACTTTTTGCTGCCATATCTGACCAGTTTCCCTAAACCATCTCACTGTCATTAACTTCCTTCCCTAATTTACTGCTTTCGTCTCTTTGAAAAGCACTTCAGAATTCCTTTTGTGGTAGTGACAATTTAATGCTTATTAATTTACACAAAATTTAAGACCATGTATGCAGAGATCCTGGCCAAAGCAAGCAAGCTTAGGATCTGTGCTTGCTTACAGATTTCAGGAGGAAGAACTCTAATCTCTATCATAGTCTGGTTCAAAGTATTCTTACTCTCTCAGGAGAGTTCAATGATTTGAAGTACATTGTATGAGAACGCCAGGCTTTATAAAACATTTTGCATTTTAAAATTACTCTCTTTTTAATTTGATTTACCACATCCCTGTGAAATTCAAAGAAAAGAAGCAATGACACCAAATGATAACTAGATAGAACTAGGTAACTGCATCTTGCCTAAGAGAGGGTCTTGTCCATGGTCCTGCAAAGAGTAATAAATGCCTGCCCTCTGTTGGAAGGTGCCTGATTACTGCATTGGTGTGTAGGGAAAGCATCTTGCTTACCAGGGACTGACTTCTCTCTTGATTCCATTGCAGTAATGGAAACTTACCTGGAGAGGGAGACTTCCATTGAATTGCAACCTTCAAGACACACATTTGGTCTGCCAACACTCCAGGGTCCTGTGGAAGCAAAAATATCCAAATACTTGAAATTAGCTCACCACCTGAGCTTGGGAACACTTCAGGGATAGCTCCAGGCCAAAGTGCCACTAATCTTTTGGCACTGCCTCCAGTTTCAAGCCAGAAACACTCAGATATTAAGAATGTTTTATGTGTGCATGCCAAGCTTTCAAAGTCTCTGGATGCCTACTAGATCCCAACAGAAAACCAACATCCTCCACTATTCCCTCTAGAAATTCCTGATATTCACCAGCTGCTAGTCAGCATTGATCCTCTTGGCCCTGAGGAGCAGCCTGTCTATGAAAATACTAATCTTGGAAAGAACAGCCTGAGTCTCCAGGTCAAGGGACCCTTGAAGGGGGATGGAGTCTAGAAGCAGTTTTGCAGATATCACCACACTGGTAGGGGACATTCGCTTTCCCCAGTCCTTCGATTCCTTAAAAGATCTTAACTGATGTAAAGGTCCCACAGGAATCAAAGCCAAAGATATCAGAGCCATCCAGGTGACTCAGGTATAGAGGTATATGTCCCTTTGATCATGTTAGGAAGAACAAATGCAAAACTTCCAACCCTACCAATGGTGCTCCCAAGGGCAAAACCCAGCCAAGGTATCCAGAGTGCCTGTTAGAGGGAGAAGTGGTTTTTTGTACTGCTGCAGCCAGTGGTAGGGCTCCTGTGGATGCAGCCAAACATTCTGACAGCAGGCACCAGAAAGATGAATCCAGTTGAATTAGCAAAACTAGGAACTATGAACAGGAAAAAAAATCAAGAGAACCAGAGAAATCAACTCCAAGAAATCTGAAAAGAGTGAGCAGTCAGGGAATATAGTCAAGTCAGAACAGCCAACCACTCCCAGGATGAAGTGAAAAAATAATCAACCTGTATTTAGCCAAGGGACCTTTAAAAAGCCTCAAAGCAGACTAGGCATGCATAAACTGGAGCCTGTGCAGGTTTTCCATCCAAGGAGAAGAAAAGCAAAATGAAAATGTGTCTCCTCCTTCTGGACCCCGAATCTCAAACAATACCAAAGACCCCAAGCCATTTCAAGCTTTCAAACCATGGCTGAATATCCCACATGAGGGTAAAGGTCCTGAGAAAATACAAATAAAGCCCTGAAACCAAATGGCAGCACTGAAAAGGAGTCTCCATCTCTATCCAAGTATGAGGTACCACCACCTGGGACGCTACCACCATCTGTCAAATTGGTACCTTTGCCCTTTCCAACCCTGGATAAATCTCAAGCTTGACCTGCTCCTCCACAGCCACTGTCTCTGGCTGCATGTAAGTCTGCCATGTCTTACTCTGCCAGGCCTGGCTCTACTAATTCAGCTCAATCTACTGCAATCAATCCAGCTTCCACCAATACATATTGGATGGAACCAGTCACCAGCTCAGCCAATCTTCACCAATGCAACCCAATCCAGTTTGACAGATCCTGCCCAGTCTACTATTCCTCAGTC
Organism: Carlito syrichta; assembly: GCF_000164805.1. Lineage (NCBI taxonomy): Eukaryota > Metazoa > Chordata > Mammalia > Primates > Tarsiidae > Carlito > Carlito syrichta. The sequence continues at coordinate 8,126 of NW_006952384.1, read as the reverse complement.
TGCTGCTTTCAGGCCTGCACACTACAAAACATCATCTTGCACTTCTCTCCACAATATGCCTGTTTCCACTACAGAGACCAAGCTTCAGTCACCACCCAAGCCTCAAAACTAATACCCAACTTCAAGACTTCAGCCTCCAACCAACTCTAAGGAGGAAACCCAATGTTCCTGAACCAGTAATGTCAACACCCATCACAGAAGAGCAGAGGCCAGAGCGTGAGACCATGAAAAGCTAGGCTCAACCAGAGAATGCTGCCAAATATCCCCCTATACAGAATGTGCAGTTTTTCATTTGAGAGAATAAAGAAATGGAAACTGCTCAATACTATGGCTATGCAATGTAAGACCTGCGAAGATTGTTGGTATCACTTTGGTAGTTTTCCACATACACATAGACAGCTACAAATTTCTCTATTTATTCTGATATATTTTAAAATTTAATAGAACTAAATAAAAAATGCAATGAAATTGACCAGTATACAACTAATAAAAAGGTCTCTGAAGTTTGAGATTCTATTAAGTGTGGTTTTTCTTTGGTAAAGGTGAGGATTAAAGATAGCACTAGAAAGAAGGAACTGTAAGTTAAATTTGAAGATGAAAAAAATATAAGCAATGAAAAAGGAAGAAGAAGTCTAGTCCAATACTAGGATGGCCAGAGCAGAGCGATTCTGTGGGCTTAGAGAAAAAATCAGGAATTGGGATAATGGCAGAAGTCAGAAACAAAAGTCAGTCTGAGATTAGGGCTGAAAGGATAACATTTGGACAGAGTTGAAGATGGAAGAAGCTGAATCTGGGGTGACCATAAGAATTGTAAAAAAAAAAAAAATCCCTCATGGATTTATGTCTTATGGCCTAACAGGGACATATTTTAGAAAATAAGATTTAGGGCCAGGCACAGTGGCTCATGCCTGTAATACCAGCACTTTGGGAGACAGAGGTGAGAGGATAGCCTGAGCCCAATAGTTCAAGACCAGCCTGGGCAACTTGGTGAGACCTAGTCTCCACAGTAAATTAAGGAAATTGGCTGGACATGGTGGTGCACACCCGTGATTCCAGCTCCTTGGAAGGTTGAGGCAAATGGATCACCTGAGCCCAGCAGGTTGAGACATGGTAGCTGTGAGCTTGCCACTGTACTCCAGCCTGCACAGAGGACTGAGATTCCTATTCAAATTTAAAAAAAAAAAGATTTAGGATACATCTCCAATAAGTTTGGGCTACATTGTACATTGACGATTACAGCTGGAAAGACGAATACAAAATATAGGAAACCTACCAGGGGAGTGGCAAGGACTCACAGTAATCCTAAGGTGGCTGATCACTCGGGGTCTTAACAGTTAAACTGTCACAGTATGAGGCCTACTCAGAACAGGGGCTGGAATCTAAATCACCATTTACTCAACAACCATGATCAGGCCAGCAAGAAGCACAACTTGAGTCAACTTTATAACACAAAAAGCCAATACCACTGTCCCACCTTACTACTGAGGTTCAGCAAGGGCTAGGATCACACCACATGATATGGGTCAAAACCTCAATGGATGGCCTATAAGGCATCCTCAAAGTCCTCACTGTTTTAAAGCCCAGTAGCAACAAACATGGCGTTCAGAGCACAGCATCTGGGTGTTACCGGCACACACACTCAAACTTTGGAAAAGGCCTTAATATTAAGTTGAGGGGTCCCCCACCATGTGCTTCTCCACAAACCCAACACATGCAGCTTTCTTGCACTATCACCATCAACCATCACATGAGAAAAAGTCAGGCTCGGAGTGTTCATTTTACAGGATGAGAGAGTGGACCCTCACACCCATAGGATTACCCCCAAAGTCACAGGACAAAGGTGGTCAAAAGCACAGAGATGTTCCTAGGGGGGCCTCGAAGCATAGCAAGAGGGAAAGAGAGTTGGGGACAGTGAGAAGAGGGCAGGAAAGAAATGGAGGGAGGCAAGGGAAAGATGGGGTAGAGCATCATCACCATGAAAAATCAGTAATTTATTTTTTAAATTATTTGTTGAGATATAATTTACATAAAATTAACTTATGTACAATTCAGTGGCATTTGGTACATTCATTAGTTGGTGCAACTTTCACAACTATCAGATCCACAGCATTATTATCATCGCCAAAAGAAACTCCAGGGCCTGATACCAGTTGGTGTGCCCTTATTCTTTCCTCCCTCTGGCTCACCCATCAGTCACTATGCATTTGCCTGTTCTGGACACTTCATATAAATAGAATCATAGTATGTGACCTTTGGTATCTAGCTTCTTTCACTTATCATAACAGCTTAAAGGTCTACCTATGTTCTAGTGTGTGCCAGTACTGCATCTTTGTCATGACTGCACAGTATTGTACTGCATTACTAAACCACATTTGCTTATCCATTCATCAGTTGTTGGATATCTGGGCCGTTTCCACTAATAATTTGCATTTATTGAGATTTTATTCTGTGTCAGGCATCACTTGGCTAAGTTAACCCCATTCACAGAAAGGGGGTAGAGTGTATCGAGAAGTTGCCCTAGACAGAGTTAACACGTAGCAGAGCTGGGATTAGAAATCAGGCATTTGGACCTTAGAGGTAACAGATCATATGATAGAACATTAGAAAGATACAAAAGGGGAAATTTTCCCCACGTTTCAAAGCCATCCACTTCTCCTCTCCCTTAGAGACATCTACTTTTTCCACTTTCACAAACTGTCCAGATAAATTATTGATTTACTCCAACATGACTGAATGAGTTATTGAATAATCTGTCCCATTGATTTGAAATGTCCCTTTTATAGTATACTAAATTCATGTATTTGCATTTTTTCCTAATTGCCCTGGCTCTTTTGCCTTTTATATTTACCATCTCTCTAGAATCTTTTTTTTAATCATCTCTTGATTTTAAAAAAATTTATTCCTTGTTTTTTAAGACATTATTATGTTCATTCACTCCTGTGTTCTTTTTAAGCTTTTTGTTGTTGTTTGAGTTGGAATTTCACTCCTTTGCTTAAGCTGGAATGCAGTGGCATAATCACAGCTCATCAAAGCCTCAAACTCTTGGTCTCAAGCAATCCTTCTGTCTCAGTTTGCTGAGTAGCTGGGACTACAGAAATGCACCACTACACAAGCCCCCCCTTTTTTTTTTCTTTTTAAGATGAAGTCTTGCTATGTTGTCCAGGCTGGTCTCCAACTTCTGGGCTCAAGAGATTCTCTTGCCTCAAACTCCCAAAGTGCCGGGATTACAGGCATTAGCCACCATGCCCAGCCTGCATTAGCAAAGTATACAAAAACATGGTGGCTGACTCTCTGAGATTTCCTGCCTCTGTTCCCCTCCCTGACTTTTATCCTTTGTGTTTGTTGTTCCTCCACCCAGTTTCTCTTAGTCCTGGAAAGAAGCTCTGAATCCTCAAATTCAAGAGTGTTGAGGGGCTAAACTCCTTCAGTCTTTCAGATTCTACTACAGGCCCTTTTACTTATTCACTTTGGGACTAGGCAAAACCCCTTACAGTTTCAGCTGCTATTCTCAATCTGGCTTACTTTGCTTTCCAGTGAACAACTGCTGGCACATTGAAGGCCAGATGGTGCAGATGGTCATACCACGCAGGTCTGGTGCCTACTGGTTTGCTCCACCTTCTGTTTTGGGGTTCAGAAGGAGAACTTTGTCATCTACTGTGGTGGCAAATGCTACACAGGTTCTGGTTTGTTGATGCATTTCCATGAGAGGATTTAGGAAGATTCAGAAATTACATTGCTGCCTTCATCTTTCTGCAGGACTACTCAATCTTTTGATGTAATTATTTTAAATTGAGGGGCCCTGTACTTCTAGATTTCCTGAAGTAGAGCTTCATTTGCCCCAAACTAGTTAAGACTTTAAGTCAGACAAGGCTTCCTGACTTCCTCTATCTACCATAGCACTTCATGCCTGCATTTGCTCAGTCTATGACTTGAGTGAGAAGTTAAAACAGCCTAGAGGGCTCATGTGTTGGGAGACATTTGGCTCCTATGAGAGGTGGATTAACCCTGCTGGGCAGATGATGAATCCAAAGGCAGACCCTGGCCAGAAAGGTGTGTGCCATTTCCTCCCCATTGTTTGTTTTCTTTGTATCTACTGTTTTAAACATGAGCATAACTGAATCTCCAATCTGACCTCTTCCTACACGCACAAATACAGCTGGTCCGAGCACAGTGTTCGTCATCTCAGTTAATGGCAAGATCATTTTCTCCAGTTGCTCAGGCCCAAAACTACTGAAGTCATAAGACTCTTGTCTCTCCCTCTCAGCTGCATACCCAAGACATCAGCAAATTCCATGTGCTCTACCTTCAAATCCATCTTGAACCTGTCTACTTCTAACCATATTCCTCCATTGTCATATTAGCTCACACCCTCATCATT
>NW_006952384.1:0-2972 GCF_000164805.1 Carlito syrichta | reverse complement strand
TTATCTACAATACTTGTTGATGGGATATGTGTGTCTATGGGGCATGTATGTCTCAAACCTTTGAAATACATTAGACACTTCCAGTCTCATTTCCTGTTCCATATTGACTTTCATAGAATACTTCATAATTTTTTTAAATAACTACTGACAAAAAGCCAACTTCACAGAGATATGACATCACTGACAGAAACATAGCATAACCTGATGTTAAAACTCTGAACTACCTACTGAGTAAAAGGTCACACTATACAGATGTCAAGTATTGCTATGAATCTTTTAGAAATGTAAAATATCCTGTAACACCCAGTTGAATCTACTGTAATATCCAGGGATAACCTTGGAGTACCTTCTGAACTGCAGTCCTAACTGGATTTTCTGCTCCCACTTTTGCCCCCTAAAGTTTGTAAACACAGCAGCCTAATGATCATTTTCAAAACACAGCAGAGATCTGTCACTATTTTGCTCAAGCCTCTGTGGCTTCTCATTTCTCTCAGAGCCAAAGTCAATGTCCTTACAATGGCTTATAAGAGCCTACCTACATCAGGGGTTATCAGAAAACATTCCTATAAAAAGCCAAACAGTAAATATGTTAGTCTTTGTGGGCTAGATAGTCTCTGTCTCAACTACTCAACAGCAGCCACAGAAAATAAACATTCACTTTCTTTCCAAGCATGCAGAAGAATTCATATCCAGATCAACATTTTTCTTGGCATAGGAAAAACCAGTCTTCAAACTGGCGGACTACAGGTGAAGCTCCAAATCAGATTCAATTTCACGTTGCTGGTTTTATAGTAGCCTTCTTCCCAAGGGAATGTTTTTCATCAGGTAATGCCAACTCCAACGGAAAAGGAACATAATTTGTGTGCATTAATGTACACAAACTTAAATGATCCCAGGGCCATTGTTACATCTCCATTATTTGAACCAGCTCATCCCACATCTTTTTTCTTCCTCAGAATTTACTTTTCAAATTGATTGTCATTTTATATTCCCAATGGCTTCCCAGAAAAATTTGAACAATTACTCTTTAGCATATAGTCCATTGCTGCTTTCAGAGCACCACCCCCATCCCTACTAATGTTTCAGATAGGCTATTTTGATATCTTGACACTTGGAGCTTACCTAGGTTCCATTTTAAAATCGTACTTATCTTTTAAAGATTCGTGTTCTTTCTGATGACTCTAAGCCTTCATCCATGAAAGCCTTAAAACAACAGGAACGGGGTTTTCTTTTCATTGTGGTAGACCCATACCTGATATCGATCTATAAGCATAATACTCAATACACATTTGCTCAATTATTGAAGGCATCTGGACTTCAAGCTTTTTGCTTCTAGCTCTAACTGCCTTGCAGAAGAGTTATAGGGCACAGGAAAACTGAACCAAAAGGACAGACAGTTGCTACATTTACTTTCCCTTCCCCACACTAAACAGCCTCCCCCACCATCAACACTTTGTATCAAAGCAGTCCATGCTACAATTCATGAACCAGTTTTGACATATCATTATTAACCAAGTCCATAGTTTACATTATGCATGGTTCTTTCTTTGAGTTGTACATTTTATGTTCATATTTATGTCAGGTATTCTTTACCCTCTCCCAAAAAAGAGAAAGAGCTGAATTTTAGTTTTATTTCTTCCTTTTCTGAGCCTGTTTCATCACCTATAAAATAATCATTAATTGTAATCATATATCCTCTGAGCTTAAAGAACAGTCATTTTAACATTGCTTAAGCTAGCTATTTATTCTACTCCCTATTTCCTAATCATTAGTTAAGGACAGAACCAGCTTTCTGGAGTGAGTTATTGATAACTGTTTCCCAACTCCCAGCTATGTCTTATATGGCTTACTCCTCTATTCTCAGCATTTGTTTTCCAGTTATATAAGACTACGCTGACCTAATCTATTATAATCAGCCTTTTCTGTCTGCCCACCAGTCCACCATCTAGAGCCACATGACTGCTGCTGTAGCAACACCAAGGACATAAGACCAGTGTTATCAATACTTAGCTATGCAGGTGCTACAGATGTTTTTACCCTGATTCCTTGTTAAATGTTAAAAGGTCTCCTTCCTCAATTACCAATACCATGCTGCTCTTGCCTGCATGGGGCACATTTCGAGACTGTTCTAAGTGTGAATAAACTCTTTACAATTATTTGCTTTATTCCCATGTCACTGGTCCAAGAAACCTCAGTTTACCCAAATATATGCTCTTTAGGATTTCTGAAAACAATACACAACTTTCCATGTAAGATCTCAGGGAGGTACTAGTGGGTTTCTTCACTCAAATTATTACATCTTCTGTGCAAAATAACTTAAGGAACTGGGAGGAGTGTCCATTTAAGTAAGGAGTATCCCCAACACTAACAGTCAGCCTGTCTTTTACCTGAGAGCAATGGTCATAGTCTCATTTATGAAAGACTGAGAAGCAACCACAGAATATGACAGATATTGGCCCTTTCAGCTTCTGCAGGTGGTTAAATGAAGGTCAATGTCTGTAAGCAAGGGACAACTGGGCCAAGTGTGTGCTAGTGACAGAGGCACAGACCATAGAATACTTTTCAGGGATGTGGTTTCTGGCCTTAACCTTGGTTGAGAAACATCCAGAAAAGTTGTATCTTGACCCCAGTCACTGTGAACATGATGATATTGACTCACATGGGTTTCAATATACCATCCACCAAACACCAATATCCCAGAGAGTCAGTTTGGCATCCTAAGTGCCAGGATAAGACACTAGATAGAGAAGAGTACCATATATTCTCCTTGAACAATTATAAGTGGACGTTGAACAATTATAAGTAGACGTTGAACAATTATAATACTATAAGAAAGGGATTGGCAGTAGTGGGAAACTGTCAAGGGAGGAGGGTGGAATTGGAAGTTGAGGGAAACTACTAGGGAAGGGAGGGGCATGCCTCATCAACAAGGATACCTGCATAATCAACATTTGTATACCTAACCCTGAATT
>NW_006952383.1:0-640 GCF_000164805.1 Carlito syrichta | reverse complement strand
AAAAATAAGGGATCTGTGTTACACGGCTCCTCAATCTGAAAAAATTCTCAGGGCGTCTTGCTATGGGAAAACAAGAATCAGGGCTTGAGCTCTCCTCATGTTTTGAAGCTGTTTAGCATGTGTTTATTACAAATCAGTCAATTCGGGACTCCATCAACATTCTGGTCCTCTTGATAGTTGCAAGGGGGTATCTGGCACTAGAAGTCCATTAGGCTCCCTGGGACAACTAAGGCCAGATTCCAGGACCAAATGGATCATCTTGCCATATTTGAATGTAACTCTGGTCTTAAGATGACCTTGTAATTCTTAAACTTCCGTTTGTCCTTTTTTTTTTAGAGTAGCCGAGGGTTTTGCAGTGGCCAAATGTTTAGTAAGTATTTTTAAAGGTAACCGGGAATCATAGATTTCCCGTCCTTTGGAACCTTCTGGCCATCTGTCTTTTTGTATACAGAGTTTTGGAATCCACATTGATAGGGAAATTCAGGGTATCCTGTTGAGAACGAAAAGTGAATCTGGGTTCTTGGAGTTGTCATTCGCAGAATTCTAGAGGTCTTCTTGTTAAAGTTTACTCAGGAATTCTAGGATCCCACACTGTTAGTGTGTCTTGTACAAGGGAACCAGGAATCTTGGATTACAATGG
>NW_006952382.1:0-1169 GCF_000164805.1 Carlito syrichta | reverse complement strand
TATATACAAAAATCTCTAATAATTAATAAAAAGAGATTCTAAGAATAAGATAAAAATAAAAAAGGAAATGATTTGTTGAGTGAATAACAATGACCGGGAAGCATAAAAAATATCCAAGATAATATTTTTTCTTAATAAATGCAAAGATTAAAATATTGAAACCATATTTAAGAGAATGTGGGAAATAGGCACCTTCACCTAATGTTGTGTGTTTAAACTAATTTGAAGTTTTTGAAAAACAATTTGATGATATTGTATTTGCTGTTATATGACATGTTAATGTATAACTTACATCCCAAATTTACCATTCCCGAAATATGACCTCGATTCTTTGCTTTGATATTGTGTTTTGTTGCACTCTTCCAATGAGTAGCATTTTAAATGTGCAGAGAACAATATGTTTAACTCTGATGTTCAGTGTGTACACATAATTTAAGTAATATTTTCCTATAGTAAGTTTATTGCAAAGAAGACAAAATTAGCAAGTTTTAAAAAATTGGTTAGCAAAGTAAAAAACTTGACAAGTAAGAATGACTACATTTGTAAAATGGTGATTCCTAAAACAATCTCAAACTGTAACTGTGAAAGCTAGCATGATCATTTGTATTCCAGATCAGAGAACTCAGCTTTTGGCACTTGCCATAAAACAAGCTCTACTTAGATAGACAGAGACTGGAAAAGCATATTTCTTTCTTTCTTTCTTTGTTTTTTAATTTTGATTCTCATTCTGTTGTCCAGGCTGGAGTTCAGTGGCACACTCACGGCCACCGCAGCCTCGAGCTGCTGGGCTCAGGAAATCCTTCCATTTCAGCCTTCCAAGAAACTGGAACCACAGGCATGCGTCACCATGCCCAGCTAATTTTTTGATTTATTGTAGAGATGAGGTCTTGCCAAGTTGCCCAGGCTGGTCTCGAACCCCTGGGCTCAGGCAATCCTCTTGCCTCCCCAAAGTGCTGGGATTATAGGCATGAGCTATCCCGCGCCCAGCAGCATATTTCTTTCTTTCTTCCTTTCTTCGTTTCTTTCTTTCTTTTTGAGTTGGAGTCTCACTCTGTTGCCCAGACTGGAGTGTGGTGGCCACTCCCGGCCACTGCAACCTCGACCTGCTGGGCTCCGGTGATCCTTCCGCTTCAGCCTTCCAAGTAGCTGGAACTACAGGTGTGTGCTAG
>NW_006952381.1:0-756 GCF_000164805.1 Carlito syrichta | reverse complement strand
TCCACTCATCACCACATGGAACATATGCCAAGACTGATCATATTCTTGGCCCATAAATCAAGCATAAGCAAATTCCACAATGTTGAAATCTTGCCATGCACATTCTCAGACCACAGTGGAATAAAAATAAACATTAAAACCAACAACATTTCCCCAAAGCTCACAAAGATATGGACACTAAACAGCATGATGCTGAACAATGACCGGGTCAACACTGAAATCAAATAAGAAATTGAAAGATTCCTGGCAACAAATAAAAATGAAGATACATCTTATAAAAACCTCTGGGATGCCATGAAATCAGTTTTAAGAGGGGAATTCATATCTCTATGAAGACACATCAAGAAAATGGAAAGATCACAAGTGGAGAGCCTAACAAATCACCTAAAGGAGCTAGAAAGAGAAGACCACCAAAATCCCAACTTTAGCAGAAGAATCCCAATCACAAAAATAAGAGCCCATATACAGGACACAGAGGACAAAAATATCATAGAAGCATCAACAAAACAAAATTCGGTTCTTGGAAAGAATTAACAAGATTGATGGGCCCATAGCCAGAATGACCAAGAAAAAGAGAGAAAAGGCCCAGATCAACACAATCAGAAATAAAAAGATTAAATCACAACTGACCTCGAAGAAATACAAAAGATTATCAGATTATCAGAGATTACTATGTACACCTATATGGAAACAAACTTGAAAACCTCGATGAAATGGAGGACTTTCTGACATCACACAACCTCCCCAAGTCAAAAG
>NW_006952380.1:5304-9439 GCF_000164805.1 Carlito syrichta | reverse complement strand
CGACCCGCCTGGGCAGGTGAGACCTCATCTCTACAATAAATCAAAAAAAAAAAAATTAGTTGGGCGTGGTAGCGCGTGCCTGTAGTTCCAGCTACTTGGAAGGCTGAGGCGGAAGGATCGCCGGAGCCCAGCAGGTCGAGGCTGCGATGGCCGGGAGCGGCCACTGCACTCCAGTCTGGGCGACAGTGAGACTCCAACTAAAAAAAAAAAAAAAAAAGTGGGGTACAATTCAGAGTTAGATATATAAACATTAATTATGAAGTGTCCCTGGTTGATGAGACATGCCCCTCGCTTCTTTAGCAGTATCCCTTCACTGCCAATCTAACCCCTACAACTAAACAGTTTACCTCGACTGCCAATCACTTTCTTACAGCACTATAAGTGATCAAGTTCAGCTCATGAGTGAGAACATATGGAACTCTGTTGTTTGTTTCTGTCATAAATCACTGAAAAAGACCTACCTCATATCCATCAAATGTTCTGCAAAATCCTTCTATCTGTCCTTTTTTATGGCTGCATAATATTCCACTGTGTATATACCACAATTATTTTATCCATTCCAGCTTTCATGGGCAACATGCTTGGTACCATGTTTTATTGCAATTGTGATTACAGCTGCAAAAAAAACTTACTTGTGCTGGCATCCTTTCGGGAAAATGATTTGAGTTCTTCCAGGTATGTTCTCTACAGGTTATTCACCGGGTCACAGAGTAGGTCAATATCTTGTCCCTTTAGAAACCACCACACACTTTTCCAAATGTGTTGCTCTACTTTTCAGTCCACATGCAGTGTAGAAGCATTTTTTTTTTGTCAAATCCTTACCATCCTCTGTTACTGTTAGTTTAGTTAATGATGGCCACTCTTAGAGGGGGTATGTGGTGTTTCAAATTGGTCGCATTTGCATTTCTTTGATGATGAGTGAGGCTGAGCAATTTTCATGTGTCTGCTGGCTGTACGTATCTCTTATAATGAAAAGTTTCCAATCACGTATTTTGTACATTTTTCAAAGGGAATGTTTGTCTGATTTTTCTGAGTGTTTGAGTTTCTTTTAGATCATAGATGTTATGCTCTTTTACAGATATACAGGTGGAGAATCGTTTTTCCCATTCTATTGCCTGTATTCCTGCTCTTCTGGTGTTTCTTTTGTTTTGCATAGTATATTTATTTCATGAGATCCCACTTGTCTAACTTACTTCTTACAGCATGGGTATTTAGTGTTCTGAAGAGGAATTAATTTCCGGTTCCAGTTTCAATAATTGTGTCTCCTGTGTTTTCTAAGATTATTATAATCTGGTGCTTTACGTTTAGGTCTTAAATCCATTTAGAGTTAATGTGTATGATTATGGTTAGATTCCTATTTCAACCTTGTGCATGTCTTCAGCCTTTTCCCAGCACCATTTACTGAATATGTTCTCCATTACCATTGAAACTTGGGTGATTTTTTAAAGATGAATTGGTTGAGAATTTGAGGATTTCATTCTCTGTCCTGATCCATTGTCCTATGGACCTATTCTTGTACCAATACCAGACTGTGTTTATTACTGTAAATATATAGTAAAGTTTGAAGTCTGGATCAGTGAAAGCTCCTGCTTTGTTTCTTTTGATAAGATTCTTTTGGCTATTCTTGATAGTTTATGGTTTCATATGAATTGATTTGTTTTTATTTTGAGTTGAAGTCCCACTCTGTCGCCCAGACCTGAGTGCAATGACCTCTCCCGGCCATCTCAACCTCAACCTGCTGTGCTCCAGCGATCCTTCTGTCTCAGGCTCCCAAGTAGCCTGATTTACAGTCATGCGCTACCACGCCCTTGTCATTTTTTGATTTATTGTTGAACTGAGGTCTCGATGTTCAGGCGAGTATTGAACCCACGGGTTCAAGCAATCCACCCACCTCAGCCTCCCAAAGGCTCGGGATTACAGGCTGAGCCACCGAACCCGGCTCATATGCATACTTTATTGTATTTTCCAGGTCTGAGAAGAATTATGTTCACTTAATGATTATTTCATTGAATCTGTAGATTGCTAAAAGCTTAATTTTTACATTAAAGAGGTAAGCAAAGTCAGGGAAACAAGCATGTCAAGTTGTCATTTATGACATCAGCCTCAGAACTTTGGCATCATAACGGGAGAGACCTTGACTACTGAACAATTCTTAGGCTTCAAGGGCTTGTGTACAGTGCTCTGTCAAATGCGGTAGACATGGTGGATTTCATTCCTAAGAAGTAAAGACAACAATGTGTTCACACCTATCCAATAACTTCTCCAGGGATAAGTGACCATTCAAGGATCCACTATACGAGGTAGTCTTTTTTTTTTTTTTTAATAAAGCAGTATTTATTTAGAGGACAGAGAAACTCCGACACTGGGAAGGGACCTGAGGGGGTTGCCCACGATGTAGTATTTTATTATTATGGTCACCAAATCCTATTGGAGCTTGGTTATAGCACAACCAGATACTATTTTAGCACTTTTTTTAGTTTAGAAACTTTTGGATGTTTTTAGTATTATGTCACAGGCCTGAGCCGTTTTTATAACAGGATTTGAACATTGCTTTAGCTAAGATCATCGTCAATTTTCCAGAATTTTCAATTATCTAAATTTTTATATTAATGAGGAGCCCAAATACACACTACATTGAAAATCTCCATTTTTTTGGTTGTATATATTGGGCCCCAAATTCTCTTTTTTCTGTTTTCCTGATTTTAAATGCTTGATGATTAAATATATCAGATTAAACGGATATTTTGTTGCAAAGTAGAGCATTATGTCTTAGGTAGAGAAAATAATAGGGGATTCAATGGAAATACTCTTTTAAAAACATAAATTGGGTTAAAATATAAAGGGAATGTTATTTTATATTTCCTTCAAATATATGAGGGAACCATTTATCTATGGATTGCACATCTGTAACATTTAATGAAAATTAACAAACAGAAAATACAGAGTGCCCCAAGAAAATATTCACAAATTTTAAGAATGGATAAAGCTGTACTAAACTATGATACTCTTTTATTTTCTAAAAATTTTAATATTTATTATGCATTCTGCCTTCTGAATAGCACTTAGGTACACTGAATCTCAAGGTTCAGTTATGTAAGAATGATATATATCTGGAATCTCAACAAGTTTCAATACAGGCGGAATAAAACATTCCGCATTTATGTAAGAAACACTGCAGTTGTCAATTTTGAAGGCAGAATTATACCATGTATTCTAACGTATTAAAAGGAAAAAGAGTTATCATTGGAATATTATACACTTCCTAAAAAATCAGTCCCTCCATAATGAACATTTCTTGGCCCATCCCTGAATAGCTACCATTTTTAAAGTCTAGAACACTGATAGCTCCTGCTTAGATTCCTTTGATGAGATTCTTTTCGCTATTCTTGGTTCTTTATTGTTTCATATGAATTCTTTTTTTTTTTTTAAGTTGGAGTCTCACTCTGTCACGCAAACTACAGTGCACTGGCCACTCCAGGCCACCTCAACCTCGACCTGCTGGGCTCCAGCAATCCTTCATCCTCAGCCTTTCAAGTAGCCTGATTCACCGGCATGCTCTACCGTGCCCAATTACTTTTTTGATTTATTGTACAGATGAGGTTTCGCTGCCCAGGCGGGTCTCGAACCCGCTGTCTCAGGCAATCCACTCACCTCAGCTTACCAAATGCACGGGATTACAGGCTGAGCCACTGGGCCTGGCTCATATGAATTCTTTATTGTAATTTCCAGGTCTGAGAAGAATGTGTTCACTTAATGGTTATTTCATTGAGTGTGTTCATTGCCCAAAGGTTAATTTTTACAATAAAGAAGTCAAGCAAATTCAGGGAAACAAGAATGTCAATATGTCACTTTTGACATCAGCCTCAGAACTTTGACATCATAATGGGAGGGACCTTGAATACTGAGCAATCCTTAGACTTCAAGGCCTGTATACAGCACTCTGCCAAATGCGATAGACATGGTGGATTTCATTCCCAAGAAGTGAAGAAAACCATGTGTTCACACCTATCCAAAAACTTCTCCAGGGATAAGTGACCATTCAAGAATCCACTAAATGAGGTAGTCTTTTTTTTTGTACATCAGTATTTATTGAGTGGACAGAGAAAAATCCCTCACTGGGAGGAGACTTGAGGTG
>NW_006952380.1:0-4697 GCF_000164805.1 Carlito syrichta | reverse complement strand
ATTCTTCTTTTCCTGTTTTCCTGATTTTAAATGCTTGATGTTTAAAAGTATCAGATTAAATGGATACTTTGTTGCAGAGTACAGCATTATGGGTTAGGTAGAGAAAATACTAGGGGATTCCATGGAAATACTCTTTTAAAAATATAAATTGGGTTAAAATATAAAGGGAATGTGATCTTATATTTCCTTCAAATATATAAGGGAAACTTTACTCTAAGGATTGCACAACTGTAACATTTAATCAAAATTAACAAGCAGAAAATACAGAGTGCATCAAGAAAATGTACACAGATTTTCAGGATGGAAAAAGCTGTATTAAACTAAGATACTGTTTTATTTTCTAAAATTTTAAAGATTTATTATGCATTCTGCCTTCTGAATAGCACTTAGGTACACTGAATCTTAAGGTTCACTTATCTAACAATGATATAGATCTGGATTCTCAAGTTACAATTTAGCAGAATAAAACATTGAGAATTTATGTAAGAAACGATGTAGTTGTCAGTTTTGAAGGCATAATTATACCTTGTATTCTAACGTATTAAAAGGAAAAAGACTTAACATTGGAGTTTTATACACTTCTTAAAAAATCAATCCCTCCATAATGAACATTTCTAAGCCAAACCCTGAATTGCAACCATTTTTAAATTAAAAAAAAGAATAACATAATAAAGTCACTTGCATATTTTACACCTTTCATTCATTTATTTATTTTTTTTAAATGTGGGGCACAATTCAGAGTTAGATACACAAACATTGATTATGCAGGGTCCCTGGTTATTGAGGTATGCCCCCCCTTCCTTAGCAGTATCCCTCCACTGCCAATCTCACCCCTCCCCCTAAAGAGTTTTCCACGACTGACAATCAATTTCTTACAGTACTATAAGTGATCAAGTTCAGCTCATGGGTGAGAACATATGGAACTCTGTTCTTTGTTTCTGTGATAAATCACTGAAAATGACCTACCTCATATCCATCAAACGTTCTGAAAAATCCTTATGGCTGTCCTTTTTTATGGCTGCATAATATTCCACCGTGTATATATCACATTTATTTTATCCATTCCAACTTTGATGGGGAACGTGATTGGTACCATATTTTTTGCAATTATGATTAGATCTACAAAAAACATACTTGTGCAGGTATCTTTTCGGTAAAATGATTTGAGTTCCTCCAGGTATATTCTCTACAGGGGAATTACTGAGTCACATGGTAGGTCTATAATGAGACCCTTTAGAAACCATCACACTTTTTTCCAAAGATGTTGCTCTACTTTTCAATCCACATGCAGTGTAGAAGTATTTATTTTCTCCCAAATCCTTACCTGCCTCTGTTACTGTTTGTTTTTATTAATGATGGCCTGTCTTACAGGGTGTATGTGGTATTTCAAAGTGGTCTCATTAGCATTTCTTTGATGATGAGTGAGGCTGAGCAATTTTCATGTGTCTGCTGGCTGCCCATATCTCTTCTTATGAAAAATGTCCACTCGTGTATTTTCCACACTTTTTAAAGGGAAGGTTTGTCTGATTTTCTGAGTGTTTTAGTTTCTTGTGTATCCTAGATGTTATGCTTTCTTACAGATATATAGTTGGAGAATCGTTTTTCACACTTCATTGGCTGTATCCCTGCGCTTCTGATGGTTTCTTTTGTTTTTCAGAAGTATATTAATTTGATGCGATCCCACTTTTTTCTAACATACTTCTTACGGTATGGGTATTTAGGTTTCTGAAGAGGAATTAGTTTCCGTCTCCAGTTTCTATAATGGTGTTTCCTGTGCTTTCTAAGATTATTATAATTTGGTGTTTTATGTTTAAGTCTTTGATTCATTTAGAGTTAATGTGTATGGTGATAGTTAGGGGTCCTGTTTCAACCTTGTGCATGTGTTCAGCTTTTTTCCCAGCACCATTTAATGAATATGTTCTCCATGACCCAGTGGAACTTGGAGGATTTTTCAAAGATGAGTTGGTTGAGAATTTCAGCATTTCAGTCTCTGATCTGATCTGTTGGCCTATGGACCTATTCTTTTACCAATATCAGGCTGTGTCGATTACTGTCAACATATATAGTAAAGTTTGAAGTCTGGAACAGTGATAGCTCCTGCATCGTTTACTTTGATAAGATTCTTTTCGCTCTGCTTGGTTGTTTATTGTTTCATATGTATTCTTTTCCTTTTTTTTTTTTGAGTTGGAGTCTCGCTGTGTCACCCAGACTGCAGTGCAGTGGCCACTCCCGGCCACCTCAACCACGACCTGCTGGGCTCTGTCAATCCTTCCTCCTCAGCCTTCCAAGTAGCCTGAATGACAGGCGTGCGCTACCATGCCCTTGTCATTTTTTGATTTATTGTAGAGATGATGTCTCGCTGCACAGTCAGTTCTCGAACCCGCGGGCTCAGGTAATCCACTCACCTCAGCCTTCCAAAGGCGCAGGATTACAGGCTGAGCATGTTTTCCAGACATCATTTATTTATTTATTTAATCATTTATTTAAAGTTTTTAAAATATGCGGGGTAAATTTCAGACTTAAATATACAAACATTGATTACGCCTGGACCCTGGTTGATGACATAAGCCACTGCCTTCCTTAGCAGTATACCTCCATTGCCAATCTCACCCCACCCCCTAAACAGTTTTCCACTACTGCCAATCACTTTCTTACAGCACTATAAGTGATCAAGTTCAGTTCATGAGTGAGAATATATGGAACTCTGTTTTTTGTTTCTGTGATAAATCAATGAAAATCACCTACAACATATCCATCAAACGTTCTGCAAAATCCTTCTATCTGTTCTTTTTTATGGCTGCTTAATATTCCACTGTGTTTATACCACATTTATTTTATCCATTCCAGTTTGTTGGGCAACATGTTTGGTACCATGTTTATTTTTCAATTGTGATTAGAGCTGCCAAAAACATACTGGTGCAGGTATCTTTTTGGTAAAATGATTTGAGTGCCTCCCGGTATATTCTCTACAGGGGAATTTCTGAGTCACATGGTAGGTCAATATCTTGTCCGCTTACAAACCACCACAATGTTTTACAAAGATGTTACTCTACTTTTCATTCCAAATGCAGTGAAGAAGCATTTATTTCTTCCCAAATCCTGACCCGCATCTATTATTGTTTGTTTTATTAATGATGGCCTGTCTTACAGGGGGCATGTGGTATTTCAAAGTTGTTTCATTTGCCTTTTTTTGATGATGAGTGAGGCTGAGCAATTTTCATGTGTTTGCTGGCTGCCCGTATCTCTTCTTATGAAAAGATCCAATCACGTATTTTGAACACTTTTTAAAGGGAATGTTGTCTAATTTTTCTGTGTTTCAGTTTCTTGTAGATCCTAGATGTTATGCCTCTTTATATAGGTGGAGAATCGTTTTTCCCATTCTGTTGGCTGTATCTCTTCTCTTCTGATGGTTGTTTTTGTTTTGCAGAAGTATATTAATCTGATAAGATGCTACTAGTCTAACTTACTTCTTAAGGCATGAGTATTTAGGGCTCTGAAGAGGAATTAGTTTCCGGTTCCAGTTTCCCTAATGGTGTCTCCTGCGTTTTCTAAGATTATTATAATTTGATGTTTTACGTTTAGGTCTTTGATCCTTTTAGAGTTAATTTGGATGGTGATAGATAGGGTTTCTCTTGCAATCTTGTGCATGTTCTCAGCCTTTTCCCAACACCATGTACTGAATATGTTCTCCATTACCCAGTGGATCTTGGAGGCTTATTCAAAGATGATTTGGTTGAGAATTTGAGGATTTCATTCTCTGTCCTGATCCGTTGACCTATGGACCTATTCTTGTCCCAATATCAGGCTGTGTTAATTAAGGTAAACATATAGTAAAGTTTGAAATCTGGAACTGTGATAGCTCCTCCTTTGTTTCTTATGATAAGATTATTTTGGCTATTCATGATTGTTTATGGTTTCATTTGAATTATTTATTGTAATTTCCAGTTCTGAGAAGAATGATTTTAACTTAATGGTTATACCATTGAATCTGTAGATTGACTAAAATTCTAATTTTCACATTGAAAGAGGTAAGTAATGTCAGGGAAACAAGCATGCCAAATTGTTATTTATGACATCAGTCACAGAACTTTGACATCATAATGGGAGGGACCTGACTACTGAGGAAAACTTAGGCTTCAAGCACTTGTGTACACTGCTCTGCCAAATGCGGTATATATGGGGAATTTCATTCCCAAGAAGTGAAGAGAAACATGTTTTAACATGGTGAACATATCCAAAAATTTCTCCAGGAATAAATGACCATTCAAGAATCCTCTAAAGGAGGTAGTTTATTTTTTTTTAAAGTAGTCTTTATTGAGTGGACCGAGAAACTCCCAAACTGGGAGGGGAATTGAGGGGGTTTCCTACGATGTAGTCTTTTATTATTATGATCACGGATTCCCGTTGGAGTTTGGTTATAGCACATCAAATATTTTAGCACTTTCTTTAGTATAGAGACATTTGGATGTATTGTGCAACAGCCTTTGAGCAATTTTTCCTTCAGGATTTGAACATTGCTTTTGCTAAGATCATAATCAATTTTGCAGAATTTTCAATTACCTAAATTTTTATACTAATGCAGAGCCCAAATACTTACTATTTTGTAAATCTCCATGTTACTTTGGTTCATATATACTGGGGCCCAAATTTTCTTTTTTCTGTGTGCCTCATTGTAAATGCTTGGTGACTAAAACTAT
>NW_006952379.1:0-8451 GCF_000164805.1 Carlito syrichta | reverse complement strand
GGGCCCCTTAGGCATATATAAACCTTGTGGCCCTGATCATATCCCAGGTCTCAGACAGTCCAATCAAAACCAAATTCTCTTTCCTGAAAAATTAGGCTTGAGACAAACATTTTCCAAGTTAGAACTGGAACAAAGATGCTGTCAACTAAGGAGCTATGGATGTAAGCAGAGGAAAACCACTCCACATGACTTTTTAGTCCCTGACTCCAGTTCTATATTGGTTCTCCATATATTCCTGTCCTCAGGTTCCTTGGGACACCTCCCTACATACTTATAGTTGAACTTCAGCTTTGCTGTGAGAACCCTGAACATCTACTATCTGGGAAGGATGCCTGGTCAAGAC
This sequence comes from Carlito syrichta, assembly GCF_000164805.1. Classification (NCBI taxonomy): domain Eukaryota; kingdom Metazoa; phylum Chordata; class Mammalia; order Primates; family Tarsiidae; genus Carlito; species Carlito syrichta. Next base: position 8,108 of record NW_006952379.1, on the reverse strand, counting down.
AAGTCACTTCCTCCATTACGAGTATAGCAAAACAATACAAAATGATACCCTGTAACTATTTTTCTAACAAAAAGCTATTCTGTGGTACTGACTGCTAACTGAATTAGTTTGCTCAACTGGTTGCATTTGAAATTGCCAATGCTGATGGCCACATGACCATTGATGTCACATGAAAATTCCCACATGACCATTGATGTCACATGAAAATTCCAAATCCTTTTTTCAGAGTGTGTCTAGTTGGACTCATTCCTCTGTGAGTTGCACTTGTTCCAAGAGGTCTATCAACTGTATATTTTGTCTTTGCTTTATCTCCTTTCCCCATCTGTTATCCATTTGTTTCAGGAGACTTTGGGAATATTCCTCTTGCTTAAGAGCATTAAGCTCAGGACTGAGTGATCATTTATTAAATAGGAAGGATTTCTAGAATAAAAGAGAAGCAATTCATTCATGCTAGAATACCAAAAGATTAAAATCAATCAAAGTATTACTTTTTTTGGTAATGAAAATATTTTTAATGACATAGTCAGAGAATTGTGCATATTTATCTTTGATACTACACAAAATGACACAAGTACTAACTTCCTAAAGTTTATTTATTAAAGTATTTCTTAATTTCTAATATTTTCCCAGCCCTCCACACATTTGCCAGCTAGTGTTGAGGTAACCCATAAATAATACGAGTGTGTTCAAGGAGGAAGCTGAGTTTAACTGACTGGAAACCCATTTCTGAGACTGAGGAAAAAGAACTTCATGATGTACGTCCTGAGTTAGCACTTACAAAGTCCAAATGGAAGGAAGAAGGGATGCTGAGTTCATGCAAAAGCATAAGCAAGGATAGAGAGGAGGCAGAAAGGGGAGGACTGAACACCTACTGTGGACCTGGCTGTTCTAGACACTGTAGATCCAAGGGTGGCCAACAAGAGAGACTGTGCTCTCACCCAACCTGCATTCTGGTGCAGGAGATGATGAACAAGGAAACAGTATGTCAGATCATTTAAGAAAGTGATTTCGGCAAGATGGCAATGGGACAGGTCAGACTGATAGCCTCTGCAAAAGTGAATGTCCATAAAGACTCTCTGCCTGAGTGGGTGTGTGCCAGTGGGTGAGTGAAAGTTTAATGTATACCAGTGGGTAAGTGAAAGTCCATCTGAGGGGAGAGGTGGATTCAGGCACCCGGGGCTCTCCTCCAGACATGACTGCAACCCACCACCACCCTGAGATTGGAGCCACCAGAGGGGCACCCAGGACTCTCCTGAGAAAAACTGCTGGATACAGCTGATTCTCATCACCTGGCACTTGGTCCACACCATCACCTGTGACAGCAAAGTGACTGAAGCCCTGGATCGGATTTGAGGAAAGAGAAGAATGGGTAGTACTGGACAGGAGGTCCACCACTGATGAAGAAATGCCAACCAGAGCAATTTTCTCTGCCTGGTCCCAGGGCAGAGACCTATATTGCCCCACCCAGCTCCAACTAGCCTCCAACTTGGGACCCAGAGGTAATCTCATCAAATTCAGAGAGCCAGAAGCCCCTCCTCCATGCTGGATCAGACACAGACACCTCAGATCTGAGTGAGAGACTTGAGAGACAAGAAGTCAGGAGAAACCAGATCTGATCAACCTTCGCCCACAGTAGTCAGTGGGCATCTGACTCATGCTGAGAGCAGCCCTATCAGCCTGAATTGAGAGCAGAGGGGAGGGGCTGGAGATCAGAGCTAAAAGGAAGTTGGACTTACAGGAATGACCTCAGAACAAGTTTTGTTTTTTTGTTAGTGTTTGTTTGTTTTGCTCATTTTTTGTTTGCTTGTTTTTTTGTTTTAGTTTTTTTCTCTCCTGTCTGTTTTGATTATGTTTTTGTACTTGCTTTGTTTCTGTTATTTCATTGCTGCTTTTTAAAGACTTCCTGTTTGTGTATGGTGATTTTTCAGGGAGTATACATCAATAGGGTTTTTTTGTGTGTCAGTTTGTGTGCTTGTGTGATTGTATGACTTAGTTTTTAAAAAATTTTTTCTATCTTTATGCTTCTTTTCATTTATTAGTAAGTAAACCTGTCTGTTTTCCCTCTTATTCTACACTCTCTCCACCTTCCTCTTGTCCCCTTCCTTCCTTTTTTCCATTCTTTTCCTTTCTATTCCCTCATTTTGCTTTCAGAGAGCAAATCTATACTCCCAATGCATGGACAGATTGTAAGGAAGTGGGTAGTGGGTTCCAGGGTGCCCACACACCTGTCAGCAGATACTAGGATCTGCAGATAGTTTCTGAATCACAGCCTTCCCTCAATTAAATCTCAAAACTGCAAAAAGTACAGCCCTCCCACCCACAATCCAGCTTCAGAATTGAACAAAGCTAGAGGATCCACATAGGAAGAATAGGAGATTGAGAAAACAGAAGAAAAAGCTACCTCCCCATCCCTGAACAACCGAATTAAAGAAGAAGTTAAAAAAGGAGAGGGGGGAGGAAAATCTACACACATGAAGAAAAACGAAAAGAAGAATATGGGTCTTACACAGACCCCTGGGAGTTCAGACAATGAGAATATAGACTTCAGAATATAAACAATGAAGAGCTCCCAGAATGACTAGTCTCAAACCAAAAATCCAGATACAGGACATTAATAGAGAGAATAAATAGAATTGAGAGACAAGAGGAAAGAAAGAAGGAGTTGATAACTGAGATAACAGCAATAAAGTATACACTGAATGAAATAAATAACAAACTGATAAGTATAGAAAGCAGAATTAGCCAAGCAGAAAAAAGAATCTCAGAACTTGAGGAATAAAATATGGAACAAACCCAAACTGTCAAAAACATAGAAAAGAAGCTTAAAAAGACAGCACAAAACCTTCAAGAGATGAGTTATTGTTTCAAGAGGCCAAACCTAAGACAAATTGGACTTCCTGAGGCAGAAAGAGAGAGATAGAGACTACCCTGGGACAAATATTCCATGAAATTATCCAAGAAAACTTCCCTTGCCTCATCAGTGACATGACCATTCAAACACAAGAGATTCAGAGAACCCTTGCAAGACAACAAATGAGAAGACTAACTTCTAGACACATAGTAATTCACCCGCACAAAGTAGGTATAAAAGAAAAAATCTTAAAGGCAGAAAGAATCAAAAGTCAGACTACCTACTGGGGAAGACCAATTAGAATAGCAGCAGACTTCTCTACAGAAACACTTCAGATTAGGAGAGCATGGAGCCCAATCTTCAAAGTTCTCAATGTTAAACAATTTCAACCAATAATTACCTTCCCAGCTAAGCTGGCTTCATCAGTGATAGAGAATTAAAGTCTTTCCCAGACATTCAACACCTAAGAGCTTACACTGCCTCCAGACCAGATCTACAAGAAACACTTAAGAAAAGTATAAACACAGAAGAGAGTAAGAAAAGAATGACAATCCCCTTCACAAGAATGCAGGAAAAAGATGAAAAACAGACACAAATCAACCAAAAATCAAAAGAAAGACAACAAACAAACAACAACAACAAACTCCATAAGAACCCCATAATAGGGATAAACTCTCACATTTCAATAATTAACTTGAATGTGAATGATCTAAATGCACCACTAAAAGACGTAGAATGCCAAAATGGATAAAATACCATGAGGCAGCAATATGTAGTCTCCAAGAGACTCATCTCATCAAAAAGGAAACTAACAGACTCAAAGTAAGAAGATGGGAAGCAAAATTTCAGGCAAATGGAACACAAAAGAAAGCAGGAGTTGCAATTTTAATATCAGACAAAAAAACCTTTAGTTATCAAAAATTTAAAAAGATACAGAAGGTCACTATGTAATGATAAAAGATTCAATCCATCAACAAGAAATATCCATCCTAAACGTATATGCACCCAACATAGGAGCACCAACTTTCATAAAGCAGCTTATAGACAAACTTAAAAAATATTGACTCTTACACTATCGCACTCACAACCCTAGACAGATCATCAAGAAAAAAAATCAGCAAGGAGATCCGGAACCTCAATGTGACCTTGACCAATGGACTTAATTGATACCTACAGAACATTCCACCCAACAACCACCAAATATTACATTCTACTCATCATCACATGGAACATACTCTTAAGATTGACCACATTCTTGGTCATAAATCAAGCATAAACAAATTTCATGAGATTGAAATTTTGCCATGCACCTTCTCAGACCACAGTGGAATAAAAATAAATATCAATACCAACAAAGTTCCCCCAAAACCCACAAAGACATGGACACTAAATAGCATGACGCTAAGTAACTCCTGGGTCTACATGTAAATCAAAGCATAGGCTGAAAGATACCTGGAAACAAATGAAAATGAAGGAACACTGGGCTCGGTGGCTCAGTCTGTAATCCCGTGCCTTTGGGAGGCTGAGATGAGTGGATTGCCTGAGCCCGCGGGTTCAAGACCCGCCTGGGCAACTTGGCGAGACCTCATCTCTACAATAAATCAAAAAATCAGCCGGGCATGGTAGCGCATGCTTGTAATTCTGGCTACTTGGAAGGCTGAGGTGGAAGGATCGCCGGAGCCCAGCAGGACGAGGCTGCGGTGGCCGGGAGCGGCCACTGCACTCCAGTCTGGGCGACAGAGTGAGACTCCAACTCAAAAAAAAAAAAAAAAAAGAAAATGAAGAAACATCTTACCAAAATCTCTGGGATGCCTTGACAGCAGTAGTAAGAGGGCAATTCATATCTCTACAAATACACAGAAAGAAAACAGAAAGACCACAAGTTAACAGCCTTTAACAAGTCACCTAAGGAAGCTGGAAAAGCAAGACCACCAAAACCCTAACTTCAGCAGAAGAATCCAGATAAGCAAAAGTAAAAGCCCAAATCCAGGCCGTAGAAGACAAAAAGATAATACAAAAAATTAATGAAACAAAAAGTTGGTTCTTTGAAAAGATAAACAACATTGATGTTCCCCTACCTAGACTGACCAGGAAAAAGAGAGAAAAAGCCTAAATAAACATAATCAGAAACACAAAAGACGAAGTCACAACTGACCCTGCAGAAACACAAAAGATTATCAGAGACTACTATGTACACTTGTATAGAAAGAAAGTTGAAAACCTAAAGGAAATGGAGGACTTTCTGATATCACAAAACCTCCCCAGGTTGAAACAAGATGGAATCAAGACCCTAAATAGACCAAAAACAATCCAGGAAATTGACTATGTCATAAAAAAGCTACCTACAAAAATAAATAAATAAATAAAAAGGACCAGATATTTTTTCTAGCAGAATTCTACAAATCATATAAGGAGGAATGCATACCAATTCTGCTGAAAGTATTCCAGGAGACTGAGAAAGATGGAACTCTGCCCAAATCATTTTATGAAGTTAATATCACATTGATACTCAAGTCAGGTAAAGACCCAACAAAGAAAGAAAACTACAGACCAATATATTTGATGAACATAGATGCTAAAATTCTCAACAAGATCCTGATAAATCAGATTTAACAATACATCTCAAAATATATCCACCATGACTAAGTAGGCTTAATCCCTGGGATACAAGGCTGGTTCAAAAATCATAAAACCATGAACATAATTAAATACATCAACAGACGTAAAAACAAAAACCACATTATTATATCATTAATGCAGAAAGAGCTTTTGATAAAATCCAACACACCATCTTGATAAAAACCCTCGAACATCTAGGTATACATGGAACATGCCACAAAATAGTAAGAGCCATCTATGAGAAACCCACAGCCAGCATACTGCTAAACAGAAATGGAACCATTTCCCTGAAAAATGGAACAAGACAAGAATGCCCATTCTCACCCTCCTGTTCAATATAGTTTGGAAGTCCTAGCTAGAAAAATCAGAGAAGAGAATGCGATTAGGGGTATCCAAATAGGAAAAGAGGAAATCAAGTTATCACTCTTTGCAGACAACATAATTCTATACCTCAAAAACCCAAGAGAATCTGTCAAGAACCTCCTTGCACTGATAAAGAGCTTTGGCAAAGTCTCAGGGTGTAAAATAAATGTGGAAAAGACAATCACATTTCTATACACCAATAATTAACAAACAGAAATCCCCCAAAATGCACGATTTAATTTATAATAGCCACACAAAAAAATGAAATACCTTGGCATCTTCCTAACAAAAGACGTGAAAGACCTTTACAATAAAAACTGCAAACCACTGCTCAAAGAAATCAAAGATGACACAAACAAGGGGAAAAATATTCCATGCTCATGGACCGGAAGAATCAACCTTGTTCAGATGTCCATTATACCTCAGGCAATCTGCAGATTTAACACAATACCCATCAAATTACCAGCAACATTCTTCTCCCACCTAGAAACAACAATACAGAAATTCATTTGGAAACATAACCAACCATGAATACCCAAAACAATCTACAACAAAGAAACAAACAAAGCAGGAGGTATCACACTCCCAGACTTTAAACTTCATTATAAAGTTAAAATAATCAAAACAACCTGGCATTGGTACAAGAACAGGTCTATAGACTAAAGGAATAGAATTGAGATCCAGAAGCAAAACCTCAATTTCTCAACCAACTCATCTTCAACAAAGCCTCAACCACCAACCACTGGGGAGATGAGAACCTATTCAGTAAATAGTGCTGAGAAAACTGACTGACCACATGCAGAAGATTGAAACAGGACACCTACCTATCCCCATACACAAAAATCAACTCTAAATCGAGCAGAGACCTAAATGTAAAACCTCAAACTATAAGAACCTTAGAAAATGCAGGAGACACCCTTATGGAAACTGGAACTGGCAACCAATTCCTGATCAAAACCCCAGTGCCCATACCATAAGAGATAAATAGACAAGTGGGACCTCATCAAACTGACAAGCTTCTGCAAAGCCAAAGAAACCATCAAGAGGGCAGGGAGACAGTCCATAGACTGGGAAAAAATATTTGCCAACTGTATGTGTGACAAAGGCCTACCTTCTAGAATCTGAAAGGATTCAAATGTGCTGAAAAGAAAAAAACAAACAGCCCCATTACAAAGTGGGCAAAAGATATATAAAGACAGTTCTCAAAAGAAGATGTACAGGCAGTCAACAGATACAGGAAAAAATGCTTAGTTATCAACAAAATGCAAATTAAAACTACACTGAGATACCTCCTAACTCCAGTCAGAATGACCATCATCATTAACTCAAATAACAGATGCTGGAGAGGATGTGGCAAAAAGCGAACATTTCTACACTGTTGGCGGGAGTGTAAACTAGTACAACCTCTGTGGAAAACAGTGTGGTGGTTCCTAAAAGGTTAAAAATCGACCTTCCATATGACCCCACAATCCCCCTACTGGGAATAAACCCAGAATAACTCAAATCACTCTATAAAAAAGATACCTGCACATGTATCTTTGTTGCACCTCTATTCACAATAGCAAGAACATGGAACCAACTGTGCTGCCCTTCAAAAGACAACTGGATAAAAAAATGTGGTACATATACACAATGGATTATTATGCAGAACAAAATCATGAACTTGGCAGCCACCTGGAGTTAGAGTTTATACTGCTGAGTGATCTTTCACAGAAACAAAGTACTGGGTATCACATGTTCTCACTCATAAGCTGACCTTTAACAACTATTGTAACACTATAAGAAAAGTATTTACATTAGTTGGATAGTGGGGAGGTGGGATTGGCAGTAGTGGGAATCTGCCTGGGGAAGGGGGGGGCGCAAGCCATCAACAAGGGTATTTGCCTAGTGAATATTTGTATACCTAAAGTTGAATTGTAACCCACAATTTTAAAATAAAAAATTTAAAAGTTAAAAAAATACCGTCTATAGGATTCATGGTAAATGAGTAGATCTTAGCTGTTCTTGCCACACAAATCAGTTAGTTTCTGAGGAACAACACTGCCTTCCTTTTGACTCTATGCAACATAAACATTTGCCTGTCTGAGTGTCTCAATGAGTCCGGATGGGTGGAATGCCTCTGAGAGAGACAGTCAGCATATCAAGGCCTCCGAAGTTCTGGGTTGGGTGGGCGATATATCTGCTGTATAGTCTGTCGATGGACAACACTGTGGCTGTTTCATTCCTCTCAATTAGGAAAGTGTGCCAGTGGCCGTCAGCAACATACACTTCTGAA
>NW_006952378.1:0-853 GCF_000164805.1 Carlito syrichta | reverse complement strand
CTCAACTATGGTAAACTGATAGAAAAGGGAGAGTTGCATATGCTGACATTTTAAATGAAGACATTTCCAAACTATATAGAATACTGAAAAGCTATTCTTACTATTTAATCATTCACTAAGTGAGGTTTTACTTTATCACTACCACGGTTAACAATATGGAGCAGATGGAAACTGGAAATACCAGCATAGTGCAGAGTGGGGCAGTCATACATTGTTTGAGTAAATGATTAATATTGAGCTTCTATTTTTAACATTTGACCATTTTTACACATTGCCATATAAAATTCATTTATAATGTTTTTGGTGGTTATGTCCATACACTGCAAGATAGTTATTATTAGCCCCAGATTATAAGTAAGAAAACTGAGGTTCAGAGGATGTTCTCCATAATAAGTAGCATAATAAACATTGCATGACCACAGCTATTCTATTTCTTTTCTGCTATACTATGAGTCAATCTGGTTTGCAGCATAGGATTTTACATGCTTTGGATCAGAAAAGGCATACCCAAATAAGAAATCTAAATGATGTTAACTGGGAAATTCCAAAATGTACCAGTGAAGATGCCTGCTTTGCTACTAACAAATAACTGTGACTTCATTGACAACTCACAATGCTGTGTGAGCCACTTGTAATTGGAGAGCTCAACTCCATTAATCCTTTTTCCTTTCTTAAAATCTGAAGGCCAGATAATAGCCTGATGCACATTTGTATCTGGACATCCAACTTTCAGAGAATTTGTTGATGCATTGCTTCTTTACGCATGTTAATACATCAATTATGTTACAGTAGCATTCTATAGTTCTCTTCTGATTGAGATACTGCTTCTAAAGACATCTTTGGTGTATATTTA
>NW_006952377.1:2900-4141 GCF_000164805.1 Carlito syrichta | reverse complement strand
TGAATGACTAAGGAAATGTTCATGGAATAAATTTAGTTTAGTTTTAATTTTTTTTATGTCTGGAATGCTATTTTCCCCCTCACATTTGTCTAGATATAAACTTCTAGTTGAATTTTTTCTCCTTAGAACTCAAGCATCTATTCCACTCCCTCTGTATTCTTAATATTAATAATGACAAACCAAATACCAGTCAGATTCTTAATTCTTTGTAGGGTATCTTTTTATTTATTTCCAGAAGATTTTGGGGGAACATTTTGCTTTTTCTCTGGGGAATTTTTCCACTGCGCTTCTTTCATGATTCCCTTCCTCATTTCTTCTTGATATTGATGTTTAAGATCTAATTTTTCTACTGTGCTATTGTCTTATTTTTAAAATATACTTTTAGTTTCATTGCTCTTGATAATCAAGTTTTCCTTTCTTTATAGGATTATGTTTTTAAGAATGCAATAGGTTTTCTTGCCTCTCTCTAAGGATATATTTTAGTACTTTCTTCTCACTTTCTTCTCTGTTTTCTGAGTTACATCTTTTGTTGGTGCTTTTTTTCCCCTCCTAATTTATGTTTGTCTTTCTCATTTGTGTCTTTTGCTTTCTGTAACTATCTAAGGATCCTTGATAGTATTTTTATATTTAAGAAATATACTAGCCGAGCTCGGTGGCTCAGCCTGTAATCCCACGCTTTGGGAGGCTGAGGTGAGTGGATTGCCCAAGCCCGCGGGTTCGAGACCCACCTGGGCTACTTGGCGAGACCTCATCTCTGCAATAAATCAAAACTCAGCTGGGCGTGGTAGCACACACCTGTAGTTCCAGCTACTTGGAAGGCTGAAGCGGAAGGCTCACCAGAGCCCAGCAGGTCGAGGTTGTAGTGGCCGGGAGTGGCCACCACACTCCAGTCTGGGCAACAGAGTGAGACTCCAACTCAAAAAGAAAGAAAGAAAGGAAGAAAGGAAGAAAGAAAGAAATATGCTGCTGGGCGCGGGATAGCTCATGCCTATAATCCCAGCACTTTGGGGAGGCAAGAGGATTGCCTGAGCCCAGGGGTTCGAGACCAGCCTGGGCAACTTGGCAAGACCTCATCTCTACAATAAATCAAAAAAATTAGCTGGGCATGGTGACGCATGCCTGTGGTTCCAGTTTCTTGGAAGGCTGAAGTGGAAGGATTTCCTGAGCCCAGCAGCTCGAGGCTGCGGTGGCCGTGAGTGTGCCACTGCACTCCAGCCTGGAACAACAGAATGAGAATCAAA
>NW_006952377.1:0-1053 GCF_000164805.1 Carlito syrichta | reverse complement strand
TGCTTCTTGTTCCTTCAGGTATCTCCTCGATATCTTCTCATACAATCTCCCTCCACCCTCGACTATCTAGCCCCATCACTTTACTATTTTTCTTCATAGCATGCATCACTCCTGCCATAGTCCAGAGTCATTTGTTGTTTAGTACTTAGCTTCTCTGACTAGACTATGAGTATCATGATAGCAGAAATGTTTTCTGGTGTGTTTGCTGCTGTATCCCCAGAACTTATAACAATGTTGGTGGATACCCAATAAATATTTGTTGAGTAAACTTACCCTATATATCTTACTAAATTTATTCTTGTAAATATATCCTTTGACTTGTTTTTAAGTTTTGTTTTTATTCTGATGAAAGAGGCATTTTTCTTCCTTTTTTCTCTTTTGTGATTACATGGTATATGAGATTGTACTTAGGAAGCTATTGTTATTTGAACTGTGTGCCTATTCAAAGGACTGAAGTACTTTGTTTTTAACATTTTAGTTAAATCTCATATCTTCTGGCATAAAATCATGTCACTGACCCTTTGCTTTTTAGTTTCACTGTTCTTTATTTCTTTTCTAACACAAACTTCTAAATTATTGGTATAAATAATTTTATTTCAGTATTACTGTTAAATAAAAATAGCATTCAAATTTAAATGGCTAAAAGTATAACTGTATTTATCAGTAAAATTAATAAAATAAACAAGTTATACATGTAAAACACCTTGGCTAAATACCAAATATCAGTAAATTATAGAGCAGTGCCAGATGTGGTAGCTCACACCTGTTAGGATTACAGAGGTGAGAGGATTACCTGAACCCACAGGTTTGAGACCAGCCTGGGTAGCTTGGTGAGATCTCATCTCTACAATAAGTCAAAAAAATTGGCTGGGTTTGGTGGTACCTGTCTATAGTTTCAGCTATTTGGAAGGATGAGGCGGAAGGATCGCCTAAGCTCAGCAGGTCTAGGTTACAGTGGCTGTGAGTCTGTCATTGCACCCCAGCATGGGTGGCAGAGAGCCCGACTCAAAAATCAAAACAACATGGAACAGTAATATCTGTACTTTTTTTTAG
>NW_006952376.1:0-742 GCF_000164805.1 Carlito syrichta | reverse complement strand
GTGCAGTGGCCGCTCCCAGCCACCACAACCTCGACTTGCTGGGCTCTGGCGATCCTTCCGCCTCAGCCTTCCAAGTAGCCGGAATTACAGGCATGCGCTACCACGCCCAGCTGATTTTTTTATTTATTGTAGAGATGAGGTCTCACTGCCCAGGCGCGTCTCGAACCCACGGGCTCAGGCAATCCACTCATCACAGTCTCTCAAAGGCACAGGATTACAGGCTGAGCCACCGAGCCTGGCTTATGCTTGCTTCTTTACAGCAACATTCTTAGCAATTGGTAGAAATTCTTTTATCTGTCCTTCACAATGCCTAGTCCACTTGAACTTGCAATAAAGCACTAAAGATTATTCAAAATACAATGAAAGAATGTATGCCTTTGACTAAAAGACTTGATGAAGAATATATACAATTTTATAAAAGCATAAATATATGTGTTAGTTTTCTTTTTTTTAAGTTGTATTGAGAGATAAAATGTACTTTTTAAAACTTTCTTTTTATGACAAGAACAATAAGAAGCACACATAAGATAAAATTGACCACTTTTACCCATTTTAAAAACTTCACTAGTATTAAATACATTCATATTGTTGTACGACTATCTCTGCCATCTATCTCTAAATCTCGTTTATCATCCCAATTAGAGCAACATACAAACAAAAGTTGCTATTTGTTCATATTTTTATAGCTATTTGGAAATATGAATTTTTCACATGTTCAGAAAACACAATTTGATACTTCTCA
>NW_006952375.1:0-706 GCF_000164805.1 Carlito syrichta | reverse complement strand
GAGAGGGTAGCAGGAGCTTGGAGGCTGCTGAATGTGAGGGGACCAAGCTCAGATGAGACATTTCTTTGGTTTTGATCTTGTTTATGACTTCAGCTCAGAGATGCACCTTACTTGCCTTTTTTTCCCAAACCCCAATAATCTGCTCACAAGCTATTCATTGCTGATTGAGTATCTTTCCTGAGTCTGTATCTAAGAACAGCAGTCCCCACCCTTTCTGGCATCAAGGAAATGCTGAGAGGAGAGGTTGCCTAGGGAGGTTGTTCCCTTCATTTTTGGTTTGCAAGACCAAGGTAATAATTATACTACGAGGACTCTATCATTTGAGTATTTTATTTTCAATTAGGTTAATTAAGGGTATAAGGATTAGAATGGTTAGAAAATATAGGATGGAGGCTGTTGTCTTCATTTCATGGAAGACAATTTTTCTGTGGACTGGCTGGAGGAGGGTGTGGTTTCAGGATGATTCAAGTGCATCACATGTATTGTGCACTTTATTTCTATTATTATTATATTGTAATTTTTAATAAAATGATTCTACAACTCACTATTTAAAAAGAAGAGGTGTGGATGGAAGTGGCAAATAAAATAATGGGTGAGCCCCGTGTGGAATAAAGTATCAGATTCTGACTTAAAGCCTGCAAGCAATTTATTTGTTATGGTCTCTGTGAAGTCAAACCTCACTGCTAATGTTAATCTGTATTTGCAG
>NW_006952374.1:0-1703 GCF_000164805.1 Carlito syrichta | reverse complement strand
TCCACATTGGTAACATGAGTAGAAGATTCTGGGGACATATGTCCGAGATTCTTGTTTTGTTCTCAGAGGAACGACCAGATGTTTCCCTGTTCCCTAGAAGTCCAGACACGTGGCTTCCAATGGAAAGACTCTAGATTGCTCCTGTGAACTTTTTAACCAAGACCCTGGAGCCCTCCCAAAAATACCTTCTAAACATGGTGCAACATCTAAACCCAAGGCCCTAATTAAGAATAGCAGAACTACCAGAAGTTTCTTGAGTACGAGGTAACCTTGAACTCAGGGATTACATTCAAAAAAACCCAGGTGATTACTTGTATCCTGGAATGTGGCGTTAGAGGATCCAGAATCTAAATGGACTTATAGTGCCATATTTTTGTTTAAACTATTGAGAGGACCAGAATACTACAGGATATCTGGAATAACTGACTCATTATACCCCCATAGGTTCTGTAAAATTTGGGGAGTTCAAAGCCCGGATTCTTGTAGGCCTTCGCAAGACGCCCTGTACTTTTTTGGAATTGAGGACTTATGTATCCAGATTCTTTATTCTTTCCTAACAAGGGCCCGTGCAGTTTCCTGTGTGAATTGTCTCCCATTCCCCAGATTCCTGCTTCGAAAACCTGATTCTTGTTTAGTGCTTAGCAAGACGCCCAGTAGATTTTTGACACTGAGGACTCATGAAAACCAGATTCCTTCTTCTTTCTTAGCAAAAGGCTGTGTAGTTTCCTGTATATGAGGAATCCTATAACTCAGATCCCTGCTTGGAAACCCTGATTATTGTTTAGTCCTTAGAAAGACGCCCTGTAGATTTTTAGGATTGAGGATATATGTAATCCAGATTCCTTATTCGTCCTTAGCAAGAGGCCGTGAAGTTTTCTATATATGAGAACTCCCATTCCCCAGATTCGTGCTTCAAATCCCTGATACATTTTTTTCCCTTAGTAAGAGTCCCTGTAGGTTTTTGGGATTTGTGGACTCGTGCAACTAGATTTCTTATTCTTCCAATCAAGAGGCCATGTAGTTTCCAGTATATGAGGACTCACTTTATGCAGACTACTGCTTCATTGTCAGCAATGCCCGAAATATTTCCTGATGAACATAGAATTCCAGTTGTTTGGATATCAATAGAAAGACTCCCATATAGTACCTTGGAACAGTAATAAAATTTTCCAGGTTCCCCTTAACAAGACATTATAAAATTGTGGAATATTCTATACCCAATATCCCAATTCCCACCAGTGCGACCACATAAATTTCTGTAATTTGAGGTAACCTGAAGTGAGGGATTTTGTTGCCAAATGCCAATTGATTCCTGGACTACTGAATTATGACCAAAGATGTTCATAAGAAATAAATGGATTAGTACGTTCATATCCTCGATTCTAACAATCCACAGATCCAGAATTCTTGGATCTGTAAATAAAGATTTTAGGTATTCACTCAGCAAGTAGCTCTGAAAAATGTAGGGACCTACAAGAGGTCATATAGATTTTACGATTGAGGACCACTGAACCGGCATTCTCTTCTCGTTCTCAGCAAGATGCCCTGATTTTCCCTGGGGATCTGGATGCCAAAATTCTGTATGCAAATAGACAGATACTCAGTTGTTTCCCAGGGACTTGGAATCCGTGATTCCTGGTTATAGTGAAAAATGTGGACAACATGCTTAGAAACATCAAAACCCCCAGCTCCTATCAATAGAT
>NW_006952373.1:0-652 GCF_000164805.1 Carlito syrichta | reverse complement strand
GTAACCCTCAGGGATGGGAGAGGAAAAGGCACTTTCCCATTCTGTTATTCTCGGGAGGTATCAAAGGTGGCCTCTGGGAATGTCCGTCCCATGCCTTTGGTCACACACTCCAGAAGGCCTGTGTCCACCCTCCACACTCATGCCCCACAGAAAAGATTTGTGTGAACTCAAGGAACAGACAGCCCAGAGCTAGGGTGGGCGTTGGGCACAGAGCGATCAATGCAGTCCAGCAACGTCACAGCCAGCTCAAGTTCCAGTCACCATGTCTGACACTTTCAGGCGAGATAGGACCCTTCCTATTCCAATCACACCATTGCTCCTTGCCCACGTAGACCTTTCACTCGGGATTTGTGAAGGCCTATTGGGACACACATGGAGGCTTTTTTTGTCATCAAAAACTCCGTCTGTGGGGCTGTGGCACAGGGGCACGATCATGGCTCCCGGGGCCTAGAATGGTGGGACTCAGGTGGTCCTCCTGCCTCGGCCCCTGAATAGGTGGGAATCAGGGGCCACCACGACTGACTCGATTTTGGTGACCTCTTTCTGAGACAAGGTCTGGCCTTGTTGCCCTTGCTGGTCTCTGACCCCTGGACTCAGACAGCCTCTTCCCTCTGCCTCCCAACCCCATACACAAATGGATGCTATTCTTTTT
>NW_006952372.1:0-801 GCF_000164805.1 Carlito syrichta | reverse complement strand
TTGGTATGCATATAGGACATTGCTCTGAATAATATGGGAACAGGACTCCCAGATTCCAGATAGCATTTAGCTAAAATCCCTATGAATTCCTAGATATTAGCACTGCCTAAGTCAGGGATAACTTAGTAATTTCCCAGATGTTTGCAAGTTACATGAAAACCGAGTTTCCTGGTTCCTCTTTAGTAACACGTGTAGAAACTTTCAAAGGGCACAGTGATTCGGATTCCTATTTCGTTCTAAGCAAAACGACGAGATGTTTCCTGTTGACCTGGATGTCCAGACTATTGTATACCCATAGAAGGATGATAAGATACACCTGGGGACGTGGAATCTAAGATTCCTTGTTCCCTCCCAAAAATACCTCCTAAAAAATGTGAACACCTAAACCCAAAGTCCTAATTCCGAATAGCGGAACCAACAGAAATTTCTGGAGTACGAAGTAACACTGAAGTCAGGGCTTACATACAAATATCCGAGAAGATTACTTTTGTCCTGGAATCTGACATCAGAGGTTCTGCGTATGTAAATGGACTTGTATTTCCAGATTCTCGTTCCCAACTATCAAGAATGCCAGACTGTTGCTGGAGTCCAGGAATGATTGATTCGTAATATTCACATAACAAATAGCTCTAAAACATGAAGGGTACTCGAAGCCCTGATTCTTGTTTAGCCCTTAGCAAGACGCCCTGTATATTTTTGGGATGGAGCACTCTTGTAACCCAGATTCCTTATTCTTCCTTAGCAAGAGGTAGAGCAGGTTCCTGTATATGAGGACTTCCCTTACCCAGATTCCTGCTTCAT
>NW_006952371.1:0-743 GCF_000164805.1 Carlito syrichta | reverse complement strand
TGTGTTCTGGAGAGTAGTTCAATGTATCTTGAAACATGCTTTTAAATATAGGAATAACTTGAAAATGCTCATATATATTAAATGCGGAAATTTATGGTTCTTAAAATTGCAGACAAGATGTGTGAGCCTCTTCTTGTTTGTTTTTGTTTTGTTTTGTTTTGTTTTGTTTTGAGTTGGAGTCTCACTCTGTCACCCAGACTGGAGTGCAGTGGCCGCTCCCAGCCACTGCAGCCTCGACCTGCTGGGCTCTGGCGATCCTTCTGCCTCAACCTTCCAAGTAGCTGGAACTACAGGCATGCGCTACCACGCCCGGCTAATTTTTGATTTATTGTAGAGATGAGGTCTCACCAAGTTGCCTGGGTGGGTCTCAAACCCGCAGGCTCAGGCAATCCACTCACCTCAGCTTCCCAAAGCCCTGGGATTACAGGCTGAGCTACCGAGCCCGGCCAAGCCTCTTCTTATATGGTCCGATTCTCCAGCTAGTTCATCTGCTTTAGATTGATCAACATTTTAGGTTTACTTTCATCAATGACTTTTATTAAAGTATATTTTGACTGCGTATTGAATTTTGTGTTTTACAGATTAAAAATGGCAAAGTGCATTTCACATCACATGCAGGAATCATTGGGAAGGTGGAGGGGAATATTTCAGAGGTGTATGTTGTTGATGGCCACTGGCACACTTTCCTAATTAAGAGGAATGAAACAGCCACAGTGTTGTCCATTGACAGACTATACAGCAGA
>NW_006952370.1:0-653 GCF_000164805.1 Carlito syrichta | reverse complement strand
AAAGAGAAAATAGGGTGACAGACTAGTAAGTGCTGGATTATAAGAAAGTCGCTATTAGGGAGTAAAGACATTTGGAACTGTTTCATTAACCTCCAGTCAATAGGAACTGAGATGGGTGGGGGAAAAAAGCAGGGAAAAGAGAACATAAGAATGAAAAAGAAGGAAGTGTTTTCAAAAAAAAAAAGAGGGGGATGAAATGTTGAAGAGAACCAAAGATTTTAAACTGAAGCAGAAACAGCACAGGGTGGGAATCTAATCATAATAGGGCAAAATGAGGTTGGTTTTAACAGATGCGGAGATTAATGGACTACATTATCAGAAAACACATCCAGTTGTCCAGTTGTCTGGCTTTTTTCTATCTCCCCTCTGAAAACAGATGATACTTGACTTTTTTAAAAAAATATAAAGTACTTCAATAGTTCGGGTGTCATCCTTGAGCAGAGGCTATGTTAATCTTCTCTGTATTGTCTCAATTTTAGTATATGTCTTATGAAAGTTAGCAAAGTACTTGACAGTTTTAAATGTACATCCTTTAGAAATATGTTTTAGAAATAATACTTTCTCTAAACAAGAAAGTAATAAAAGTGGGGGCTAAAGAAAACTGAAGTTGTTTCTTTCTTCCAATTGTTAAACTATGAATATTTCACCTATTT
>NW_006952369.1:0-665 GCF_000164805.1 Carlito syrichta | reverse complement strand
AAATCTGGTTGTAGGAGTTTCTCATTCTCCAGAATCTGCAGGGCCTCGTGATAAGGTTTAATCATCAATCTGGGCTTCAAGGTCAGTATATTTTTCAGAGCTAATAGCTCCATAGATACACTTAATCTGTCATTACAGATCCCCATGAACATTCTGGCCTTCCTAATAGTTGTAATCGAGGATCTGTTTTCATATATCCTTTTGTGTCCCATGAACATGGAGGACCATAATCAGGTAACCCAGGAATCAAATGGCATATTGGTACAAAATCCCTCGATTCAGGTTACCTCAAACTACAGAAATTTCTTGTGGTTTGGCTGGTGGGAATGAGGATATTGGGTTTAGAAGATTCCACACTTTGGGGAGGTCTTGTTAAGGGGAACCAGGTATCTTGGATTCCAGTTCCAAAAGAACCTAATGGGAGTCTTTCTCTTGATATCCAAACAACTGGAATTCTAGTCACCAGGTAATGTCTTGGCGCCTTCCTGAGAATGAAGCAGGAATCTTAGAAATGGGAGTCCTCATATACAGGAAAGTACACGGCCTCTTGATAAGGAAGAATAAGGAATCTTGGTTGCATGAGTCCTCAATTCCAAAAATACACATGGTGTCTTACTAAGAGGTAACCATGAATCAGGTTTTTAATGTAGGAATCTGGGTAGTGA
>NW_006952368.1:0-3681 GCF_000164805.1 Carlito syrichta | reverse complement strand
GTAAAATTTTTCAAATGGAAAAATGGCACTTGAAATAGAAATCCAAACTCCTTACCCTGGATTGATTACAGAGTGATTCCACCCATCTGACTTCATCTCCCAGTCTCCTTGCTTACTGCTGTCCAGCTACACTATCCAAACATCTGCTTGACTCAAGACCTTTGCACAGCTGTTTCCTCTTCCTGGGGTTCTTTTACCCTGATCTTTGTTTGCCTCTGTCTTGTCATTCATTTCTCAGCTTAGTTGTCATCTTCTCAAAGGGGTCTTCTCTGACCAACCATTCTAAGTAGCCACCCAGTTATGCTGTATCACTTGTCCTGTTTTTATTCTCTTCACAGTCTTTACCAGAGTCTGATATAGTTTGGGTTGTTTATTGTCTTTCATTCCTTACTAGAATATAATTTCCAGGGTCTCACAGTTCTATTCCCAGTGCCTAGAATGACTTGTAACCCCAGATGCACTCAATAATGAATATAGGATGTTCAAATATTGTTGCAATAGATGTCTCACTCTTCCCAAAATTATTTACAGAAGGTGACTAGGAAATGATGGTGACAGCTGAGATGAACAGTTAACACCAATGACTATTATGTCTTTGGAACCTGGTCTTTTCCACAAGGCAGTTCAAGCTGGAAGCAGAAATCTTGAATGCTAGAATGCCTTCATTAGCTGAGCAAACGTATTGAGTGTTATGCTCCTGGATCAATATCAGGCATGGCTCTACCACAGTGAAAAAGAAAAACCCAGTTCCTGTTGTTTAGAGCCATCAGAACGAGGAAAAAATCTCATCCATGAGCAAGATTGTCAAGTGGAGCCTAGTAAGCTCCAAGTAGCAAGCCAGCTAAACAGCTGTCTGGATGATTACTAGGAATGGGGTTGCAATGAGAGCAGAAATGAAACTGTGTTGCTAAAGAGAAACTTTTTATCATTAAGATTTTTCTGTGAGCCCATTGAGAATATAAAATGGGAAGTTGAATTTCAAAAGTAAATTCTTAGGTAGAAATAGATGTGATGTGAGTTCGTTCAAACAAAGGGAAATATAACAAAGGACCTGGTATCTATTAATTTTGTGTATAATGAATGCACACAAATTATGTTTCTTTTCCGTTGCAGTTGGAATTGCCTGATGAAGAAGATGTCTCCTGAGAAGAAGGCTACTGTAAAACCAGTAACATGAAGATGAATTTGGTTTGGAGCTCCACCTGTAGTCTCTTTGAAGACTGGTATCTGCTGTCACCAAGAACACTGACTAATCTGAGATGAGTCCTTGTACATGCTTGGAAAGAAAGGTCTGTAAAGTGAGTGTGTTAAATATTATGTTTAAATATGTACATGAGGAATCCATATTATGTGTAATATATTGTTCTTTTCCTGTTAGCTGTGGGTTATATAACCTATTTTCTAGTAATTTAAAACCTTTATTTTAGGTACGAGTGCCATTCTCAAGATTGCCAGTTTCATCAAGTGTTAAATGACATAAGAAACATCAGGCTGTTTAAACATTTGGATCTTACCATTTTCTATTCCGTTTTTATATTTATATTTTAAAATTTTGGTTTTTGTCCAGGTATTATCACCTTTTTTTAACCTTAAATTTATTATTTTTAAATTGTGGGGTGCAATTCAGGGTTAGGTATACATATATTCATTGTGCAGGTACCCTTGTTGATGAGGTGTGTCCCTCCTTCCCCAGGCAGTTTCCCACTACTGCTGATCCCACCTCCCCACTGCCCCATGCCCCTGCTGTTTTCTGCTACTGTCAATCCTTTTCTAATAGCATTATGATAGTTGTTCAAGATCCACTTATAAGTGAGAATGTGTGATGCTCAGTTTTTTGTTTCTGTGAAAGATCACTCAGTATTATAGACTCTAAGTCCATCCAGGTTGCTGCAAAGTTCATGATTTTGTTCTTTTTTATGGCTGCATAATATTCCATTGTGTATATGTACCACATTTTTTTAATCCAGTTTTCTTTTGATGGGCAGCACAGTTGGTTCCATGTTCTTGCTATTGTGAACAATGTTGCGATAAACATCCATGTGTAGGTATCTTTTTTATAGAGTGATTTGAATTCTTCCAGGTATATTCCTAGTAGGTGGATTGTGGGGTCATGTGGAAGGTTGATTTTTAGAACTTTAGGAATTGCCACACTGTTTTCCACAGAGACTGTACTAGTTTACACTCTCACCAACTGTGTAGAAGTGTTCCCTTTTCCCTGCATCCTCTCCAGCATCTGTTGTTTTTTGAGTTATTGATGATGGCCATTCTGACTGGAGTTAGGTGGTATCTCATTATAGTTTTAATTTGCATTTCTTTGATGACTAGTGAGGCTGAACAGTTTTTCACGTATCTGTTGGCTGTTCGTATGTCTTCTTTTGAGAAGTATCTATTCATATCTTTTGCCTACTTTGTAATGGGGCTGTTTGTTTTTTTCCTTTCAGCACATTTGAGTTCCTTGTAGATCCTAGATGCACTATCACTTTTAGTGAGGAATGAGGAATTGCATGTCACTATATTTATAGTCTTTGAAAAACAGTCATTTAGTCAGCTTCTTGACAAATATTGATTGATACCAGCTATGTGCCAGACACTATTTAAGACATTGGACATGTATCAATGAATAAATAAGGCAAACATTTTCCAGGTTCTTATAGTTTAGTGATGAGCAAGTGAGTGTGTTAACATTTAGATTGTAAACAGCAAAATACTAAAAGAAATAGGCCCTGGTAATGGGAATCAGAATGAGGAAAGGCAGAAAGAAGTATAGTGAGGGAATTGCAATTTCAAATATTGTGGTCACGGAGACACTAACTGAAAAGATAAGCTCTGAAAAAAGACTTGAAGGAAGTGAGAAGGGCATTCCAGGCAGAGGATAGCAAGGGCAGAGACCCTGAGTCAGGAGATTGTTGTATTCAAGGGATGGCAGTGGAGCTCATTTTGACTGGAGTGGAGTGAGGGAGAGGGAGTGTAGCAGTAGATCCTGTAGGGAAAGAGTCAGCAAATCAGTGAAGCCTGTTTTTGTGAATAAAGTTTTATTGCAATGTAGCCATGCCTGTTTGCTTATATATTTACAGTGTCTGCTTTTGTGCTGCAACTGCAGAGTGGAGTAGATGAGAGAGATACGATCTCTCCCACAAAGACTAACTTATTTACTGTTTGGCCTTTTATAGGAAATGCTTGCTGATGTAGCAAGGGCCTTATAAGCCTTTAAGGCCGTTGGTTTTGGCTCTGAGAGAAATGAGAAGCCGTGGAAAGTTTAAGCAAAAGAGTAATGGGATCTGACTTATGTTTTGAAAAGGATCATGATGGCTGTCAAGTTGACAAATTTGAGGGGGCAAAAGTGGGAGCAAAAAAACCAATTAGGGCTGCAGTTCAAAAGGTACATCAAGGTTATCCCAGGACATCACAGTAGATTCAACTGAGTATAGCAGGATATTTTACGTTCATGAAGGATTCAAAGCACTACTGGGTGTAGCAGGATATTTTAAATTTGAGGAGTCATAGAAATACTTGACATCTGTAGTGTGTGAACTTCTACCCAGTAGAACAGTTTTAACATCTGGTCATGCTACGTTCCTTTCAACTAGATTTTTGGCAGTAGCTGAGAAAAAAAATTATGAAGTACCCTGTGAAAATCAATGTGGAACAGGAAATGAGGCTGGCAGTGTCTAATGTGATTTT
>NW_006952367.1:0-548 GCF_000164805.1 Carlito syrichta | reverse complement strand
GAATCAGGGTTTTTGAAGCATGAATCTGCGGAAAATGGGGTCCTCATATACAGGCAATTTCACCGCCTTTTGCTAAGAAAGAATAAGGAATCTGGGTTACACGTGTTCTCCATCTCAAATAATCTACAGGGCATCTTCCTAAGGCCTAAAGAAGAATCAGGGATTCAAAGCAGGAATGTAGTTAATTGTCCTCATTATAGGAAACTTCGAGGCCGCTTGCTAATGAAAAATAAGGAATCTGTTTTACACGGTTCCTCAATCACAATATCTACATAGCGTCTTGCTAAGTGCTAAACAAGAATCAGGATTTTGAAACAGGAATCTGGGGAAAGGGAGTCCTCATATACAGGACACTACAAGGCCTCTAGCGAAGGAAAAATAAGGGATCTGTGTTACACGGCTCCTCAATCTGAAAAAATTCTCAGGGCGTCTTGCTACGGGAAAACAAGAATCAGGGCTTTGAGCTCTCCTCATATTTTGAAGCTGTTTAGCATGTGTTTATTACAAATCAGTCAATTCAGGACTCCATCAACATTCTGGTCCTCTTG
>NW_006952366.1:0-643 GCF_000164805.1 Carlito syrichta | reverse complement strand
CGGTGGAGCGAGGCCAGCGCCTTCAGGAGATGCATTTTCCTGGGCACCAAGACTTTGGCCACATCTCCTCAGCCATGAGATCGGGATCCAGCCTGCTGAGACCCAACCATGGAGCACTGTAAGTATATTTTCTGCTCTGTAGTGTGTTTGTAGAGTTATGTAACCATTGGTAGTCTTCAGCTGTGAATCCTTCAGGCCCTGGATTTTTGTTTTAGGGAGGGGAGGAAGACTTTAATTGCGGATTCATTGCTACTCATTATTGGTCTGTTAAGGGTTTCTATTTCTTCCTGATTCAAGTTTGGGAGCATTGAAAGTTTCCAGATTTTATTCTTTTCTTCCAGATTGTCTAGTTTGTTAGCAAAGAGCTGTTCATAACAACCTTAAAATATCTGTTGTAGTCCCCGGTATTGGTTGTAATGTATCCATTTCATTTCGGATTGATCTAAATTAAATCTTTTCTTCTTCTCTTAATCAATTTGGCTAGTGGTCTATCGATTTTGTTTATATTTTTCAAGAGAAAAATTATTTTATCTTTTTTCAGTTGTATTTAGTTTTGCTCTAATCTTCATTATTTGTTTTCTTTTACTAGTGTTATGTTTTGTTTATTTTCTTCTAGTTCGTGGGGTGTGTGTGACTGTAAGTT
>NW_006952365.1:0-894 GCF_000164805.1 Carlito syrichta | reverse complement strand
CACTGTGAGTCCCGCTGCTCCTCTACCTGCCCTATAAGACTGCACATTTCAGCTGGTGCTGGAGGATTCCTGCAAGGTATTAAGTGTTGTGAATGTGTAAGGGTTGAATTCTAAGAAAAGTTGGTCACCAGCATTTCTGAAGAACCCTCTGAAAAAGCTCTCTGATGCCTTAGTCTATGGACTAGTCTATAAGGTGTGCAGTGACATGAGGTTTTTATCTTCTGGGAAGGCTACACTGTTAAGCAGACCTGAGTTGAGCTGATTAATCCACTGGTTTCCCAATGGCAAGTGCAGACACCAGTTCTAATGAAGTTGGGAGGGGAATGACATAGACACTATAGGGTTTTTTTTAGTTGTAGGTAGCATTACTTCTGTGGCATTGTCTAGATTGGGTTCATGCACTGGCTCAGGGGTTTCCAGGTGGCCAAGGAGGCTTGGGTAATGGTGTTAGCTAAGGTCTGGGGATCAACCTTTCTAAAGTCTGTATTATAGTCTCAGTTGTTGTAATGGGCTCTGCCAGTTTACCTCTGGCTATGAGGTGATGCTTACTGAAGACAGCCAACTGTTGTGGTAGCTGTAGGCTTTCTGCTTAGCTTTTGTTACCCCAGGAAAGTATACAGATAACCAAGGGCAATGGGCAGGGCTGTGGAAACTCCCGAAGTTCTCCGTTCTTACTGGGTTTTCAAGAGTGGTGGGGGAGAAAGCTAGTTGGGAAGAGCTAGGTCAGACTGGACTGCTCTCTTGCTCTTCACCTGTGCATGTAATTCTCTGCCCCAATGGGAAACAGGAATGGGGATGGGTCCCCTGGCCACTGGGGCCACGAGGCAGAATGACCAACTCTTGTACAAAGAGTTCACAAGGGGAGAGGCATTGCTGGGGCAACAGATTTCTCCC
>NW_006952364.1:0-795 GCF_000164805.1 Carlito syrichta | reverse complement strand
CTGGATAGGACAATTTTGTCATATATTTTCTCGGCACTTCTGATCTCTTGAAAGTTGTAACCGAAAATGTGGACCTACAAGTCCGTTGGGTTCCTTGGGACAACAAAGGGCAGATTCCAGGCCCCAAAGAATGTTATCACCACATTTGTATGTAACTCTCGCCTTAAGATGTACTTTGTAATCCTAAAACTTCTGTTTGCCCTTCTATTCCGATAGGGACCTGGTGTTTTGAGGTTGACAAGTCTTTATTACATACTTTTAATGGTAACCAGGATTCATGGATTCCACGACCCTAGGTAATTTCTGGGCATCTGCCTATTTGTATACAGTGTTTTAGTATCCAGATCACGAGGGAAAATCAGGGCAGCTTGCTGAGACCTAAAAGGAAATCCGGTTGTAGTAGATGTCATTCTCCAGAATCTGCAGGGCCTCTTGATAAGGTTTAATCATCAATCTGGGCTTCAAGGTCAGTATATTTTTCAGAGCTAATAGCTCCATAGATACACATAATCTGTCATTACAGATCCCCACGAACATTCTGGCCTTCCTAATAGTTGTAATCGAGGATCTGACCCAAATATCCTTTTGTGTCCCATGAACATCTAGGACCATAATCAGGTAACCCAGGAATCAAATGGCATATTGGTACAAAATCCCTCGATTCAGGTTACCTTAAACTACAGAAATTTCTTGTGGTTGGGCTGGTGGGAAGGAGGATATTGGGTTTAGAAGATTCCACACTTTGGGGAGGTCTTGTTAAGGGGAACCAGGTATCTTGGATTCCAGTCCAAAAGA
>NW_006952363.1:0-477 GCF_000164805.1 Carlito syrichta | reverse complement strand
GAGTCTCACTCTGTCGCCCAGACCGGAGTGCAGTGACCGCTCCCAGCCACCGCAGCCTTGCCTGCTGGGCTCCGGCGATCCTTCCACTTCAGCCTTCTGAGTAACCGGAATTACAGGCATGCGCTACCATGCCCGGCTGATTTTTGATTTATTGTAGAGATGAGGTCTCGCCTGCCCAGGCGGGTCTCGAACCCGCGGGATCAGGCAATCCACTCACCTCAGCCTCCCAAAGGCACGCGATTACAGGCTGAGCCACCGAACTTGGCTGAAAAATATTCTAATTATATCACTTGATGGTTTCACCTGTAAAACAAATACCACTCGGATCAAGAGCTGGAATATTTTCAGCCCTCAGAAGCCCTCTTATGTGCCTGTGTCTCACTCCCAAAGGTAATCATTTCCAACAGCTTACATTGGTTTTGCCAATTTTATGCTTTATATAACTGAAATCATAAAGCATATGTAGTTTTATGTGTG
>NW_006952362.1:0-630 GCF_000164805.1 Carlito syrichta | reverse complement strand
GAGGCACAGCACGTTCTTGGGGATCAGTAATGCCCAATTTGTGGTATGCATATGGGACGTTCCTCTGAATAATATAGGGACCAGGGCTCCCAGATTCCAGATTAGCATTTAGCAAAAGTTCCTGTGGATTCCTAGGTATGAGCACTGCCTTAAGCAAGGGATAAGCTAGCAATTGCCCAGATGTTTGCAAGTTACGTGGAAACCAAGTTTCCTGGTTCCTCTTTAGTAACACTTGTAGAAACTTTCAAGGGACACAGTGACCCAGATTCCTATTTCGTTGTAAGCAAAATGATGACATGTTTCCTGTTGAACATGGAAGTCCAGATTATTGTATACCCATAAAAGGATAACAAGATACGCCTGGGGGGTGGTATCTAGGACTCCTGGTTGTCTCCAAAAATACCTCCTAAAAACATTGAACACCTAAACCCAAAGTCCTAATTCCGAACTGCGGGGCCACTGAAGTTTCTGGAGTATGAGGTAACACTGAAATCATGGCTTATATACAAAATTCCGAGCAGATTACTTGTGTCCTGGAATCTGGAACCTGAAGTTCCATGTATCTAAATGGACTTCTAGTGACAGATTCTCGTTCACAACTATCAAGAGTACCAGAGTGTTGCTGGAGTA
>NW_006952360.1:0-434 GCF_000164805.1 Carlito syrichta | reverse complement strand
CACTCAGTCCCCAGGAAGTATACAAATATGCAACCAGATTTTGGGGTTTACCCACCCCAGAAGTACTCTCTCCACAGATCCAGTTGCAGACTGCCAGACTCACTTATTTAACACCCAGTCCCCAGAGAAGCATACAACTCTGCAATGAGATTTTGGGTTTCCCCACTCCAGATAGCTACTTTCTCCGCAGAACCAGATGCAGACTGTCAGACACACTTACTAAACACCCAGTCCCCAGAGAAGCATACAACACTCCACGGTTACACTTCCACATTGCCATGCCCATTATTGGTTCTCTTTAATACTACTAGTGAGACTTCTTTTTTGTACTTTATTCATTAGTAAATAATAATACATTTATATATTTACTTGGTACAGAGTTGTGGGCTGCAAGTGAGGATTTACGACGTAAGTGGGCTGCATGCAGGTGGGTT
>NW_006952359.1:0-947 GCF_000164805.1 Carlito syrichta | reverse complement strand
CATTTAATCAAAATTAACAAGCAGAAAATACAGAGTGCACCAAGAAAATGCACAAAAGTCTTAAAATGAAAAAACCTGTATTAAATTATAACACTTTTATTTTCTAAAATTTTAAAGATTTATTATGCATTCTTCCTTCTGAATAGCACTTAGGTACACTGAATCTCAAGGTTCAGTTTTCTAAGAATGATATGGATCTGGAATCTTAACAGGTTTCAATTTAGGCAGAATAAAACTTTCAGAATTTATGTGAGAAACACTGTACTTGTCAGTTTTGAAGGCAGAATTATACCATGTATTCCAATGTATTAAAGGGAAAAGGAATTATCATTGGAGTATTATACAATCTTAAAAAATCAATCTCTGCATAATGAACATTTCTAGGCCCAACCCTGAACTGTAACAATTTTTAACGTAAAAATAAAAAATAAAAAATAGAATAAACAAATAAAGTCAGTTGCTGGTTTTATTCTTTGATTTATTTAATTAATTATTTTAATTTTTTAAATAATGTGGTTTACAATTCAGAGTTATATATACAAACATTAATTATGCAGGGTCCCTGGTTGAAGAGTTATGCCCACTGCCAATCTCACCCTTCCCCCTAAACAGTTTTCCAATACTGCCAATCACTTGCTTACAGGACTATGAGTGATCAAGTTCAGATCTGAGTGAAAACATATGGAACTCTGTTCTTTGTTTTTGTTATAAATCACTGAAAATGACCTACATCATATCTGTCAAACGTTCTGCAAAATCCTTCTATCTGTCCTTTTTTATGGCTACATAATATTCTACTGAGTATATACCACATTTATTTTATGCTTTCCAGCCTTGATGGGCAACATGGATCGTACCATGTTTTATTGCAATTGTGATTAGAGCTGCAAAAACATGCTGGTGCAGGTATCTTTTAGGCAAAATGATTTGAGTTCACCCAGGTATAT
>NW_006952358.1:0-955 GCF_000164805.1 Carlito syrichta | reverse complement strand
CCCCTACTGGGAATATACCCAGAGGAACTCAAGTTGTTTTACCAAAAAGACACCTACACACACATGTTTGTTACAGCTATATTCACAATAGCAAAAACATGGAACCAACAATGCTGCCCATCACAGCTGGACTGGATTTTTTAAAATGTACATAAAGAAGGACAAACATATGGACATTGTAGCAACTTGGAGGTTTTTAGAATTTATCATACTCAATGATCTATCACAGAAACAAAGAACAGAGTACCATGTGATCTCACTCATAAGTGGACCTTGAACAATTATCATAATACTATAAGAAAGTGATTGGCAGTAGTGGGAAACTGCTGGATGGGGGGTGGGATTGGCAATTGAGGGAAACTACTAGGGAAGGGAGGGGCACACCTCATCAACAAGGGTACCTGCATGATAAACATTTGTATACCTAACCCTGAATTGTACCCCACATCTTTAAAATAAAGAAAAAAGCAAAGAAGGAAAAACATGTATAATCAGAGATCTGACATTTTAAAATGGGTTAATACTATAAACATACATTTTTAACTCGCTTTCATTCCAACTTTATAAGAGTAGTAACTTTACCAGACACATCACAAATTGGTTTTACCCCTTTACAACATTCAAATAACAAGATCACCAAATTCAAGCCCCAATATAGTTTTTTTAAAAAAATACACACCTGGGTCAGGCACAATGGCTCACACCTGGAATCCCAGCATTTTAAAAAAAAAATACACACCTGGGTCAGGCACAATGGCTCACACCTGGAATCCCAGCATTTTGGGAGGTGAGGTGAGAGGATTGCTTGAGTTCAGAAGTTTGAGACCAATCTGGGCAACCTAGTGAAATCTCATCTCTACAAAAATGAATTAAAAAATTAGCTGGGCCTCGTGGCATGCTACTTTAGTTTCAGCTATTCAGGAGGCTGAGGCAGATGGATCACCTGAGTCCAGCG
>NW_006952357.1:0-3627 GCF_000164805.1 Carlito syrichta | reverse complement strand
GGGCAATGATCTATGCCACTAAATTTCTGAACTTACTGATAATATAGCTAGAAGGACACTGGTCAATTTAAAATAGAGAAGGCTTCATGTCAAAATGAAACATTAATTTTTTATTTTCTATGTTAACATATTAGCAGCTTTTCATTGATAGTAGGAATCTGAAACTCACTCATGCAAAGCAGAAATTACCAAAAAACATTCTACAAAGGACATAAAATCCTTAGTATGAAATAGGGATTGTGTTTTGAAAGTTGACTCACCTAGAAAAACCAGGTTTCTATGGTTCTCTAACATCACAGTCCTGTACAAAATTCGCTGAGGGGAATCTAGGCATTCCCACTCCTCTGGAGAGAATTTTATGGCCACATCCTTGAATGACAACAACCCCTGAAAACAACAAAAACACATATTTACCAAGTCACCATGGCCTCTAGGTAAAGCAAGAGTGAAAAGAACAGGGTCCAGATGACAAGACAACTACTATTATGCAATAAAAAATTCATAGTACAGAAATATCCTCTAATTAATTAAGTGAGGGAAAAAAGGATTAAATAAAATCCATTCAGTCAGTGTAGACTCTATTTTTGTGAGTGAATCAGCATAAAATGGACACACAGGCATGTACATTTTAAATTACTGATTATATCACACTGAGTATGTTACATATACTGCTCCTACTAAGTCAGAAGATCCTCATCAAGTTTTAATTTGTACAACAATGAATTGAATAACTTGTTAAAATGCAAATTGATTCAGAAGACATCGATTGAGCCTGTGGTTCTGCGCTTTTTGTTCAGTTTGTGTGTCTCATTCTTTTCTCTTTTTTTTTTGAGTTGCAGTCTCACTGTCACAAAGACTGGAGTGCAGTGGCTACCCTCGGCCACCACAGCCTCGACGTGCTGGGTTTGGCAATCCTTCTGCCTCAGCCTTCCAAGTACCTGGAACTATGGGCATGCGCTACTACGCCAGGCTATTTTCATGTCATTCTTAACCAGGCTAGGGTGCCCTGGCATAATCACACCTTATTGCAGTCTCAATCTCCTTGGCTAAAAGAATCCATCCTCCATAGCATCCCAAGTATTTGGGACAAATTCATGTCTTATCTCAAGTCACACCGGTGGAACACAACATCCGTGCTGAGATCTTTTAGCCAAAAGCTATACTAATTTATTATTACTTTTTGAGTTGGAGTCTCACTCTTCTCACCCAGGCTGGAGTGCAGTGGTATGCTCTTGGTCACTGCAGTCTCAACCTGGTGGACTTAGGCAATCCTTCTGAATCAGCCTTCCAATTATCTAGAACTACACACACATGCAATCATGCCTGGCTAGCTTTTATAATTTACGGTAGAGACAAGGTCTCATAAATCCCCAAACTGTTATCAAAACACAGGCTTAGGGGAAGTTTGTTGCCTCAGCCTCCCAAAGTGCAGGGATTACAGACAAAGTCACCACACCTATCCAATATAGTAATTTATAATCTCATTTAATAACAAGCAAGCTCATGTTACTCAGAAATCAGTCTACAGGTATCTCCCATGGCATGTAATCTCTGAAAGTTTATTTATATTTTTAGTTTTTGGCATCTTAGAGAGCAAGTCTCTTCTAATTATTCTTTATTCAGACTTTCTGGAGTTATTTTGGGCAGTAACTGCCATCCTGTTTAAATGTACATTTTATTAACCGTGTTCTGCGTGGAGCTGATGGAGCATCTAGACAGAACCTTAACAGTACATGTTCTAGGTAGGAGCAGAGGCTCATGCCTATAAACCCAGCATGTTGGAGGCCATGGCAAAATAATTTCCTGAACCTTTGAGTGTGAGACTAGCCTGGGCAACTTGGCAAGACTTCATCTCTATAATAAATTTAAAAGTTAACTGGGCTCTGGAGGCCATGGTGTGCCAGTGCATTTCATTCTGGACGACAGAGTAAGACTACATACACATGTTTCTATCCTTCATTAGGATCTGAGAATCTATCCAATCTCCAATGGGATTCTTGGTTACCATGCCTTCCTATGACCCCCAGTAACAAGGGAACATTTTTAATGACGCAGGTCATACATTCGTGGTGAGAACAGAAGATGCTTTGTAGGGAGCAGTGTCCGACAGATCCATTGAATATCACAGGAAGAACAAAAATAGTTGAAACAAGATCATTAGGCAGGACCATCACAAGGACAGGAGGATGGTTTGCAAGTTTTACACATATGACAATCCCTCTGATCTGGGACACATTTACCTGAGAAGCAGCCAATTTTTTCTTTTTCCTCCTACATCTCTGGGATTTCTTCTCAGGTGAGATTATCTAATCTAGTCACACCTACATTTAGAAAATATGCCTTTATTTATTTCAAAATTAAATGGAATATATTTAGTTTTTGTCAGAGTCTTACCACCCTCTTTGGAGCCCCTCACTTGCTCTCCTGTTTGCCTGAGGTTCTCTTTGATTTGTTGATTCTTCCACCATCTCCGTGAGGTGGGTCTACTTAGTCCCTTGGGATAGCTTTCCTTCTTTACAAATGCAAGATAATCCAGAGGACAGACATCAATTCTGCCTTTGCCCCTTAAGAACAATGATGTGTCTAAAAGTGCACAGAAACCAGTTACCGAACTAAAATAAATTTTTTGAGAGTTACTAATTTAATAATATAAAACTTAGACCTAATCAATCCAAAATACAACAGTCTACTTTCAAAATTCAACATAACTCCATTTTAGACCGGTGAGGTGGGGGGGATCTCTGGCCTCTTAGTGTGTTTGCATGCAGCTAAAATAATTCTGAAATGCTAACAAGATAAGGTTGGCATCAGTATGCAGCTTTCTAGACTAACTCTGGGAAAGTGTAAGTATGTGCAGTAACTCTGTTTTGTTTACTAAAGGAACAAGGAGACTGTGAACCGAGGACGAGAGAAATCACCACTGTCCAGGACTCCTATCATCGCCCAGATGTCTGCAAGTCTAAGGAACCTCTTGATCTTAGCCCCTCTCTGTCCCAAAGCCTGGATAAAGTTTTTTGTAAAAGCACACATGGCTCAGAGTTTGACAAGCTCTCGCAAGGCTTTGGCTTTTTCCTAAACCGGTGCTCAGCAAGGAGAAGGCCATGTTCAGCTTGCATTTCAAGATCATGAAGCCCTATGGTGAGAAGCCAGATGAGTTCGAGTGTGGCAGATTCCAGGTTCTCCTGGAGCTGGAGATGAATTCGGACCTCAAGGCTCAGCTCAGGGAGCGCAACATAACAGCGGCCAAGGAAATTGAAGTTGGTGGTGGTCAGAAGCCTATCATAATCTTTGTTCCCATTCCTCAACTGAAGTCTTCCCAAAAAATCGAAGTGCGGCTAGTACGTGAATTGGAGAAAAAGTTCAGCGGAAAGCATGTTTTTATTGTTCAGAGGAGAATTCTGCCTAAGACAACTGAAAAAGCCACACAAAATATAAGCAAAAGCATCCCAGGAGCCATACTGTGACAGCTGTGCACGATGCCATCCTCGAGGACTTGGTCTTCCCAAGTGAAATTGTGGGCAAGAGAATCTGCGTGAAGCTGAATGGCAGCCAGCTCAAGGTGCACTGGGACAAAACACAACACAACAATGTGAAGCCCAAGGTAGAAACTTTTTCCGGTGTCTACAG
>NW_006952356.1:0-702 GCF_000164805.1 Carlito syrichta | reverse complement strand
AATAGTATGTTGCTGCTTTTGTAAGACTGTAGAAAAGTTGCATAAGTTCCTTAACATCAATGAGTGGATTATTTTTATGAACTAGGTGAAAGAATTAGGCTAAATTACTACAGAGTACTTTCTAATGTTTGCATCAAATAAATTGTATTCTTTACTGTAAGTCTATTTTGTCCAGTTTTTTAGTATCACATACTTTCACAAAATGTTTATATTAAAATGTTAGAGGGTATATGGTTGTGTATTTCTTCCCTGAACTTTACCATAATATACTAAACAACATTGATATTTACTAATGACTGCTCAATAATCTCATATCTCTTATGTCTGTGTTTTGAACACAGACAATACTTAAAATTGGAATCAGACCATTTCAAACAGAGTTCTACAAACACAAATGTCTTGAAGCTAGCAGAAAAATAATAAAGGCAAAAACCCCACTCAGAGCCCAAATGACCTTTGCTGCTACTCATTTAACAAAATATTTCAAAGAAATTCAAAACTGACCTTTCTGCACCACATCTCATGGCTGTATTTCTGCCCATGGATCTAATCAACAGAGCTCTCATTGTGCTGGGAACGTGGCAAAAGAAGAGAAGAAAGAAAAGTTTTGTTTAGCAAAGCCCGAGGAATGACACAAAATAAGAAAGAAAAAAGTCAGTTTCAGGCAAATAACTACCTGAAAACAAATATTTTTATTAGAAT
>NW_006952355.1:0-923 GCF_000164805.1 Carlito syrichta | reverse complement strand
CTTTTTGTCCTGGAATCTGGCCTTAGTTGTCCCGTGGAACCTAACATACTTGTAGTGCCAGATACCCGTTTACAACTATCAAGAGGACCAGAATGTTGTTGGAGTCCTGAATTGACTGATTCGTAATATCCACATGCTAAATAGCTCTCCAACATGAGGTTAGCTCGAAGCCCTGATTGTTGTTTGTCCCATACCAGGATGCCCTGAGAATTTTTCGATTTGAGGACTCATGTAATACAGATTCCTTATTCTTCCTTCGCTAAAGGCAGTAGTGTCCTGTATATGAGGACTCCTTCTCCCCAGATTCCTGTTTTGAAACTCTGATTCTTGCTTAGCCCTTAGGAAGACGCCATGTAGATTTTGTGATTGAGGAACCGTGTAAAACAGATTCCTTATTTTTCCTTAGCAAGAAGCCACGAAGTTTCCTGTAATAAGGACTATTACCCACATTCCTGCTTCGAATCCCTGAATCTTGTTTAGCCCTTAGCAAGTCACCCTGTAGTTTTTTGGGGTTTGAAATCATGTGTAACCCATATTCATTAGTCTTTCTTATCAAAAGGGCGTGTAATTGCCTTTATATGAGGACTCCATTTCCACAGATTCATGCATCAAAAACCCTGATATGTGTTTTTCCCTTAGCAAGAAGCCCGAATTTTTTGGGGATTGAAGACACATGTAACCATATTCCGTATTCTTTCTTAGCAATAGGCAGTGCAGTTTCCTGTATATGATTACTCCCATTACCCAGATTCCTTTTTCCAAAACCGGATTCTTGGTTACCTCTTAGAAAGACGCCCTGTGGAATATTGGGATTGAGGAGTAGTGCAACCAAAATTCCTTATTCTTCCATCGGAAGAGGCGGTGTAGTTCCTGTATATGGAGACTCCCATTACCCAGATTCCTGCTTCATCTCAGCAAGGCAC
>NW_006952354.1:0-837 GCF_000164805.1 Carlito syrichta | reverse complement strand
TTTTTGGGAGGAAAGCAGGAATCTTAGATTCCACGTCCCCAGGCATATTTTTGTCATATTTCTATGGGTATACAAGAGTCTGGACTCACGTCACAGGAAATATCTCGTCGTTTTGCTTAGAACGAAATAGGAATCTGGATCTCTGTGTCCCTTGAAAATTTCTACACGTGTTACTAAAGAGGAACCAGGAAACTCGGTTTCCATGTAACTTACAAGCATCTGGGCAATTGCTAATTTGTCCCTGGCTTATGACAGTGCTCATACATAGGACTCGACTGGACTTTAGCTAAATGCTAATGTGCAATCTGGGAGTCTTCATCCCCATATTTTTCAGAGCAAAGTCCCAAATGCATACCACAAATCGGGCATTACCGATCCCCAGGAACGTGCTGCACCTCTTGATACTTTTAACTGAGAATCTGACCTACTGGTGGGTTTTTTTTTAACACAGTCCTGTAAGTCCAGATTCCACAATCCAAGGAATCATCTTGTCATTTGTTAATGTGATCACTGTCTTCAGGTTTAGCTCGTAGTCCAGAAACTACTGCTGTACCATCGTTTTGGTATTCAGAATTTGGGATTAGGCGTTCTCACATATTTAGGATGTATTCTTAAGTGGGATTCAGCAATCTTGGATTCCAGGTCCCTGGGAAACTTTGGGGCATATGAGTATTGATATGTAATAGTTTGCATTTCCAAGTCACCAGAAAATGTCAAAGCGTCTTCATGATAATAAAAAAAAGGAATGTGGCTTATGGGAGGCCTCAGTCCATATATTCTACAGGGCTCCATTGTAATGGCTTATCTGGAATCTGGGCTTCTAGTTCTCCAAATTCT
>NW_006952353.1:0-760 GCF_000164805.1 Carlito syrichta | reverse complement strand
AATTCCAATTTATTTTATATTATGTTTATATATTAAAAACACAAAAATTAGTTCAATATAAGTGGTTCAGACAAATTCTTTGACATAATGACTCAACCCATCCTTTCAGGCACAGCATCTAAATGTTATTACTTGCAGAAAAGCAAAGTGAAACAAACAATAAATTATCTATCTCTTTCAATAATTTGGCTCACTCTCCAAATTCTCTAGTCTAATATCTCAATACATTATGCTACACAGCATATGCTTTTCGTATCTCATGTTTTTGAATTTTTATTATCCTGATTGTGACTTGGTTTGTTCTTCTCCTTCTCTGTAACATGCCACTCTAAACCTGTTAGCCTGTAAATCCTATTAATTATTTGCATCTATACTCAACTACCACTTCTGTCATATGACCTGGCCCTATCTCGACAATTGTAATTATTAGTTTCTTCCCATGACTCTCAAAATTATTTTTATACAAAAATTACAGCAATTATTTTATTCTTTTATTTTAGCATTTTTATGCTTGCTTCTTGGTTTTGTTTTGTTTTGTTTTATTTTTTTAAGTTGGAGTCTCACTCTGTCGCCCAGACTGGGGTGCAGTGGCCGCTCCCAGCCACCGCAACCTCGACCTGCTGGGCTCTGGCGATCCTTCCGCCTCAGACTTCCAAGTAGCCGGAATTACAGGCATGCGCTACCACGCCCAGCTGATTTTTTGATTTATTGTAGAGATGAGGTCTCACTGCCCAGGCGGGTCTCGAACCCACGGGCTCAG
>NW_006952352.1:0-2936 GCF_000164805.1 Carlito syrichta | reverse complement strand
AATATTCAGTTTGTATTTTACAAATCTTTACTATTTTGAGGGTCTAAGATTCTGCATATGTATTTGAGATCAAAATTCACTTCTTTCCTTTTCTTCTATGTAAGCAAACACGTTACTCAGTCTGTCATGTCTACCTCATCAGAGAAGAGAAGATCAGCATTGTGTTAGGCTGATCTCATTGTTTTTGTCAACATTGTATTTGTTGAAATGCCATTTGGTTCAAGAAAAAATGTTGACTGTGGAATATTCCAGGAGCTCCAGCTTCAGAATTTAGCAGCAAATTACTATTTTAGAATACAATTTGTCAAAAATGAGGAACTTTCTAGGCAGTGGTTCTAACCTTGCGTAATGGAATCACCCTTAACAAAATGTTGATGCCTAGGTTCCATACCCCAAGGTTCTGAAGTAATCAGTATAGGATGTTACTTGAGCATCTGTGTTTATTAATGACCTTTCCCATTACCACCTCCCCAGATGAATACAATGTGCAAAGTGAGAATCTTTTATTCTAGATAATCTTTACCTTCACACTTTTCTTTCTTCAAGTTTTGCCATCTTTTTTTTTCATTCCTTCAAGCAGATCCCTTTGTAAAATCTGTGTGTGTATGTTTCACTTTATCACTTGCAAGTGCTTTGGTTATAAAGAAGACTTTATACCCCTTCTGTAACAGAGCCTGATAGAAACCAACATACAGTTTATACAAAATTGATGATTTCCTTATAGAATGTTGATTATATTGGGGCAGATTCTGTTTGTAAGATTTTTATGGTGTGTTAGTTTGCTAGGGCTGCTATAACAAAATACCAAAAACTGGATGACTTAAGCAACAGAAACTTATTGTCCCATAGTTCTGCAAGCTAGAAGTCTGGCATTAAGTTATTGGCAGTGTTGGTTCCTTCTGAGGATAGTGAGAAAGAATCTGTTCCATAACTTTTTTCTAGATTCTGGTCGTTTTATGGCAATATTTGGTGTTCCTTGGCATATAGAAGCATCCCCCCAACCTTTGCCTTAATCTTTACTTGAAATTCTCTCTGTAGGTATTCAGATGGGAATATAGGAAGTCAAATGATCCCTCTTTGCTGACAATATGTTCCTATACCACGAAAATCCAACAGAATCTGTCAAAAACCTGCTTGCACTGATAAAGGACTTTGGCAAGGTCTCAGGATACAAAATAAACATGCAAAAGACAGTTGCATACTTATACACCAAAAACAAGCAGGTGGAGAACCAAATAAAAAGCACAATCCCATTCACAATAACCACAAAGAAATACCTCAACACCTTCCTAACCACAGAAGTGAAAGACCTTTACAATGAGAACTACAAAACACTGCTCAAAGAAACCAAGAAGACACAAACAAATGGAAAAATATTCCATACTCATGGATAAGAAAAATCAACATTGTTAACCTGTCCATCCTACCAAAAGCAATCTACAGATTCAATGTAATATCCATTAAATTACCAACATCATTCTTTTCAGACCTGAAAATAACAATACGGAAATTAATATGGAAACATAAATGAAAATGAATAGCCAAAACAATCCTTAGCAAAAGAAACAAAGCAGGAGGTATCACACTTCCAGACTTCAAACTTTACTATAAGGCTACAACAATCAAAACAGCCTAGTATTGGTATAAGAACAGGCATATAGACCGGTGGAACAGGATTGAGAATCTGGAAACAAAGCTTCAATTTCTCAACCAACTCATCTTTGACAAAGCCTCCAACAACAACCACTGGGGAAAGGAGAACCCATTCAGTAAATGGTGCCAGGAAAACTGGCTGATCACATGCAGAAGATTGAAACAAGACCCCTGCCTAGTATCACCACACACAGAATTACTAAATGAATCAAAGACCTAAATGTAAAACCTCAAACTATAAGAATCTTAGAACATGCAGGAGACACCCTTATGGAAATTGGAACTGGCAACCAATTCCTGATCAAAACCCCAAGTGCCCATACCATAAGAAATAAGATAGACAAGTGGGACTCATCAAACTGACAAGCTTCTGTAAAACAAAAGAAACCATCAAGAGAGCAGGGAGACAACCCACAGAATGGGAAAAAATATTTGCCAACTGTATGTCTGGCAAAGGCCTAATATCTAGGATCCACAAGGAACTCAAACATGCCGAAATGAAAAAACAAACAGCCCATTCAAAAGTGGGCAAAAGACAGTAGACACTTCTCAATAGAAGATGTATGGGCAGCCAACAGACACATGAAAAAGTGCTCAGCCTCACTCATCATCAGAGAAATGCAAATCAAAACCACATTGAGATACCACGTAACCCTGGTAAGAATGGCCATTATTAACAAAGCAAACAACAACAGATGCTGGTGAGGATGCGGAGAAAAAGGAACACTTCTACACTTCTGGTGGGATTTCAAACTAGTGACCCTCTTTGGAAGTCAGTGTGGTGATTTCTGAGAGAACTAGACATTGACCTTCCTTATGACCCAGCAATCCCCCTACTGGGAATATACCGTGAGGAACTCAAGTCATTCTACCAAAAAGATACCTGCACAGGCATGTTTTTTGCAGCTCTATTCACAATAGCAAAAACATGGAACCAACCATGCTGCCCATTAAAGCTGGATTAGATTTTTTAAATGGGGAGCATATACACAAAATGGGGAACATATACACAAAATGGAATATTTTGCAGCCATAAAGGACATACATATGAACTTCGTAGCAACTTGGATGGATTTAGAGTAGATCATACTCAGTGATCTATCATAGAAACAAAGAACAAAGTACCATATGTTCTCACTCATAGGCTGAAATGAACAATTATCATAATACTATAAGAAAGGGATTGGCAGTAATGGGAAACTGCCTGGGTAGGGATGGGATTGGCAGTTGAGGGAAACTGCCAGTGGAGGAAGGGGCACACCTCATCAACAAGTGTGCCTGCG
>NW_006952351.1:0-739 GCF_000164805.1 Carlito syrichta | reverse complement strand
AAAAAAAAGTCAGGTGTCATCTGTGTTCAAAGGGGCAATAGAAAAAAGCCTGACAGCTGGTTGTCAGTTTTCTACTAACTATGTTTCCTAATGATACTCTATTCTAGCCTTTGTTTTTTTTCTCATCCATTAATCTAAGCATCTACTAAAACCAACTTCATTTTGCCCTACTTTGATTAGGTTTCAGGGTGAAGTTCATTGAGTGCACCTTGTACGAAATGAAGTGTGGTCCAAGGCTCTTCTGTTTTAGTTTCTTCTCCTTGAATCCTGCCTTCCTTGGGCAGAGCTGGGTTGGACTAGGTCATTCTTGCATTTCTCTTCTGCTCTTCCTTCTTCACCCTGATTTCAGGCATCGTTTCTGAGAAAGGTCTTGATCTTGTGTTGTCACATAATAGGTGTTACTTCCTGTAAGCTT
Source organism: Carlito syrichta (assembly GCF_000164805.1). NCBI lineage: Eukaryota > Metazoa > Chordata > Mammalia > Primates > Tarsiidae > Carlito > Carlito syrichta. Next base: position 324 of record NW_006952351.1, on the reverse strand, counting down.
CCAGAGTTATCTTCTTTCCAGTATTTTACAATTTTTTTTATGTTTTAAAAAAATGTATTCTGCCCACTGGAAGCAAACACTAGAGTGGTGGGAGACACAGCTGACTGCCAACCTTCTGGCCTTTGGTCACAATTCTTTTGCCCATAATCTGTTCCCTCTGGGCCCCTGGGCCATGCAGATATTCTACCATCCTGCTTTTTTACACCTGAAAGGCATTCAGATACTTTTCTCTCGTCTCCCAAAAAAAGAACCCAGTGTGACAGTTACTGTAGCCTCCTCCTGTTTGTAAACAACTGCTATAAAATCCTGGACATCTAGGATTCT
>NW_006952350.1:0-756 GCF_000164805.1 Carlito syrichta | reverse complement strand
CCCTACAATTCCTTTAGTGTCTAGCAACGTCTATGACCATAATCAGGTACCCCAGTAATCAAATGGCATATTGGTACAAAATCCCTCGATCAGGTTACTTCAACAACATAAATTTCTTGTAGTCGGGTGGGTGGGAATTGGGACATTGGGTTTAGAAGATTCAACATTCTGGGGTGCTCTTGTTAAGGAGAATCAGGAATCTTGGATTCCAGTTCCCCAGGAACCTTATGGAGTCTCTCTTTGATATTCAAACAAGTGGAATTCTATGTCACCAGGAAAAGTATTAGTGCCTTGCTGAGAATGAAGCAGGAATCTGGGTAATGGGAGACTCCATATACAGGAACTACACCGCCTCTTCCTTTGGAAGAATAAGGAATTTTGGTTGCACGACTCCTCAATCCCAATATTCCACAGGGCGTCTTTCTAAGAGGTAACCAAGAATCCAGTTTTGGAAAAAGGAATCTGGGTAATGAGAGTAATCATATACAGGAAACTGCACTGACTATTGCTAAGAAAGAATACGGAATATGGTTACATGTGTCTTCAATCCCAAAAAAATTAGGGGCTTCTTGCTAAGGGAAAAACACATATCAGGGTTTTTGATGCATGAATCTGTGGAAATGGAGTCCTCATATAAAGGCAATTACACGCCCTTTTGATAAGAAAGACTAATGAATCTGGGTTACACATGATTTCAAACCCCAATAAACTACAGGGTGCCTTGCTAAGGGTAAACAAGATTCAGGGATTCGAAAG
>NW_006952349.1:0-550 GCF_000164805.1 Carlito syrichta | reverse complement strand
TCTCTGATCTGGAATACAAATGATCATGCTAGCTTTCACAGTTACAGTTTGAGATTGTTTTAGGAATCACCATTTTACAAATGTAGTCATCTTACTTGTTACTTATTTTACTTGCTAACCAATTTTTTAAAACTTGCTATTATTGCCTTCTTTGCAATAAACTTACTATAGGAAAATATTACTTAAATTATGTGTACACACTGAACATCAGAGTTAAACATATTGTTCTCTGCACATTTAAAATGCTACTCATTGGAAGAGTGCAACAAAACACAATATCAAAGCAAAGAATCGAGGTCATATTTTGGGAATGGTAAATTTGGGATGTAAGTTATACATTAACATGTCATATAACAGCAAATACAATATCATCAAATTGTTTTTCGAAAACTTCAAATTAGTTTAAACACACAACAACATTAGGTGAAGGTGCCTATTTCCCACATTCTCTTAAATATGGTTTCAATATTTTAATCTTTGCATTTATTAAGAAAAAATATTATCTTGGATATTTTTTATGCTTCCTGGTCATTGTTATTCACTCAACAAA
>NW_006952348.1:0-9278 GCF_000164805.1 Carlito syrichta | reverse complement strand
CATTTTCTTATAGTATTACATTGGATGTTCAAGGTCCATTATATGAGTGAGAACATGTGATACTCGGATCTTTGTTTCTGTGAGAGGTCACTCAGTATTATAGACTCTAGTTCCATCCAGGTTGCTGCGAAGTTCATGATTTTGTTCTTTTTTATGACTGCATAGTATTCCATCGTGTATATGTCCCACATTTTTTTAATCCAGTCCTCTTTTGATGGACAGCATGGTTGTTTCCAGGTTCTTACTATTGTGAACAACACTGCGATAAACATACGTGTGCAGGTATCTTTTTTATAGAGTGATTTGTGTTCTTCAGGGTATATTCCCAGTAGGGGGATTGCAGGGTCATATGGAAGGTCAATTTTTAGAGCTTTTAGGAATCACCACACTGCTTTCCACAGAGGTTGCACTAGTTTACACTCCCACCAACAGTGTAGAAGTGTTCCCTTTTCACCACACCCTATCCAGCAGCTGTTATGTTTTGAGTTGTTGATAATTGCCATTCTGACTGGAGTTTATTTAATAGTATATTAAGAAAACCCAACTGGTGCCACATAAATCATGTGCTATATAGCTAAAATACAAATAAAACATAAAAAACTAATAAAAGTATTAAATTATTTGTGAACTTAAGAATGAACTTCAAACAATTAATGCATGTAAAAATGTAATTAAATATGCAAATATTTTAAATTTGATGCATACAATTTTGTGAGATGCTGCTAAAGTGGCATATAGAGATAAATATATAGCCTTAAAATATATTCACTTAAAATATAAAATGTAAAAATTGAGTTAGTGTTAAACTTTTAGGTAAGTACATTTTTCTAAATTTTAAAGATGTGGGGTCAAATTCAGGATTAGGTATGCAAGTGATCCTCATACAGGTAAAGTTTGGGCCTCTCTTTGGTCCACTCTTTGCCTGGTTTGAGATCAGATACCCTTACTGATGTTATGTATCCATCCCTCTCCCCTGGCAGTTTTCAGCTACTGCCAATCTCTTTCTTATCATATTATGGTAAATGTCCAGGGTCTGTTTATGAGTGAGAACATGCAGTACTCAGTTCTTTGATTCTGTGATAGATCACTATTATAGACTCTAAATCCATCCAAGTTGCTGCGAAGTTCATAATTTTGTCCTTCTTTGTGGCTGTGTAATATTCCAACGTGTATATGTGTCACATTTTTATATTCAGTCCAATTTCAATGGGTACCATTGTTGGTTCCATGTTTTTGCTGTTGTAAATATTGCTGCAGTAAACATGGATGCAAAGATTTCTTTTTTGTAGAGTAATTTAATTTCCTCCACGTATATTCCCAGAAAGGGGATTGCTGGGTTGTATGGAAGGTCAATTTCTAGTTCTTTTTGGAATCACTGCACTGTTTTCCATAGAGATTGAGCTAGTTTGCATTCCCACAACAGTGTAGAAATGTTCCCTTTTTTCTGCATCCTCTCCAGCATCTGTTGTTGTTTGTTTTATTAATGATGGCCATTCTTACTGGAGTTTGGTGGTATCTCAATGTGGTTTTACTTGCATTTCTCTGATGATTAATAAGGTTGAGCATTTTTTCATATGTCTGTTGGATGCTTGTATGTCTTCTTTTGAGAAGTGTCTTGTCATGTCTTTTGTCCACTTTATAATAGGGGTTTTTTTTAAAGCCACATTTTAGTTCCTTGTAGATCCTGCATGTTAGGCTTTTGTCAGATATGCAGTTGCCAATATCTTTCCCATTCTATGGGCTGTATCCCAGCTCTCTTGATGGATTTTTTTTTGCTTTGCAAAAGCTTTTCAGTTTGATGAGGTCTCACTTGTCTATCTTATTTTTTATAGCAGGGTCACTTGAGATTTTGATCAGGAATTGGTTGTCAGTTTAAATTTCCATGAAGGGGTCTCCTGTGTTTTCCAGATTTTTAAAGTTTGAGGTTTTACTTTTAGGTATTTGATTCATTTGGAGTTGGTTTTTGTATATGGTGACAGGTAGGGGTCCTATTTCATTCTTCAATGGTGGAAAACTGGTTGACCAGTTTTCCAGCACCATTGACTGAATAGATTCTCCTCTCCTGTAAGTGGAGGTTTTGTTGAAGATAAGTTAGTTGAGAAACTGAGGTTTTGCTTCCGGAATCTCTATTCTGTTTAATTGGTCTATATGCCTGTTCTTGTAGCTAAAGAAATCACACAGAAGAAGGAGATCAGGGTATCCAAATAGAAAAAGAAGAAGTCAGCTTATCCTTCTTTGCTGATGATATGATCCTATACCTCAAAAATCCAAGAGAATCTGTCAAAAATCTCCTTGTACTGATAAAGGACTTTGGCAAAGGCTCAGGGTACAAAATAAATGTGCAGAAGACAGTTGCATTGTTATACACCAACAATAAGTAGACAGAAAAACAAATAAAAAAGACAATCCCATTCACAATAGTCACAAAAAGTGAAATATCTCGCATCTTCCTAACCAGAGAGGTGAAAGTCCTTTACAGTGAAAACTGCAAAACACTCCTCAAGAAATAAAAAAGACAGAAAAAATGGAAAAATATTCCATGACCATGGATTGGAAGAATCAACGTTGTAAAGAGGTCCATCCTGCCAAAGAAAATCTACAGATTCAATGCAATACCCATTAAATTACCAACATCATTCTTCTCAGACCTGAAAACAACAATACAGAAATTCATAGGGAAACATAAACCACAAATATCCAAAACAATTCTTAGCAGAAGAAACAAAGCAGAAGGAACCAGACTTCTAGACATTAAAGTTTATTATAAAGCTATAATAATCTAAACAGCCTGCTATTGGCATATGTAAATCTTATAAAACAGATTAGAAAAGTCCAACTGAAACACACGAACATATTTGTTTTATTGTATAAGCTAATGAAAGTGACAAACCCCTAGTAAGTCCGATCAGAAAAGAATAAAAAGGAGTGAATAGGGACCTTATAATATGGAAATCTTTATTTTGTACAAAATAGTATACATATAGATGTTTCATAAATGACAGAAATAATTAAATTATCTCTCTTCAAAGGTTATATGATTCAATACCTAGAAAAGCCTATATATTCACTGAAAGAACTCTAGCATGGATAAATGATTTCAGAAGAGTCCTAGGACACAAAATCAACACGAAAAAGACAGCTGCATTTCTATACACCAACAACATACAAGCTGAGAACCAAATAAATAACAAAATCCCATTAAAAATATCCCCCAATTAATAAAATACCTCTTAATACATCTAACCAAAGAGGTAAAAGATCTCAACTAAGAACTCCAAAAACCTGCTAAAATAAATCAAACATGACATCACCTAATAAAAAAAAATTCCATGCTCATGGACGGGAATAATTAATGTCATTAAAATGTCCATACTGTCTTAAGCAATATACAGATTCAATACTATCTCTATCAAACTACCAGCATCCTTTTTTAAAGATCAAAAAACCCAATGTTTAAATTTATATGGACCAAAAAATAGCCCAAATAGTCAAAGCAATCCTAAGCAAAAAGAACAAAACAGGAGACATCACACTGTCAGACTTTCAGCTTTGCCACAGGCTATAGTTACCAAAACAGCATGGTACTGGTGCAAAAATAGACACATACTAATGAAACAGAATAGAGAATCCAGAAAACGAACCACTGACCTACAACAAATTTATCTTTCACTAAGTCAACAAACAGAAACACTGGAGCAAGAACACCCTGGTGAATAAATAGTGCTGGAAGAAGTGACTAATATATGTAAAAGACTGAAGCTGGATGCCTATATATTACCATTAAAAAATCTTGATACCATAATCCATAACTTGATATGGATTAATGGCTTAAAAGTAAGGCCCCAAACTATTGAAATCCTAGAAGAAAGCATAAGAAACACTCCTCTGGAAATTGGCCTAAGCAATTAACTTATCATCAAGTCCTCAAAAGCAAATCCATCACAAATCAAACAAGAAGTCCTAATTAAACTGGAAAACCTCTGCACAGCAAAAGAAATCATCAACAGAGTAAATAGACAACTTATAATTCTCCAGTCCATAATAGGAAAATTTTTGAAAACTATGCATATGACAAAGGCCTAATATTCAGAATCTATAGTAACTCAAGTCAATTAACAAGGAAAAAAAATCCCGTTTAAAAAGTGAGCAAAAGATATGAACAGACACTTCTCAGAGAAAGACATAGAAGTGGAGATTTCTCAAAGAATTAAAAATTGATTTACATTTGACCCAATAGTCTAACTACTGGGTATTTCCAAAGGAGCATAAATCATTCTACCCACCCTCCCCCAAAAAAATCTGCCTTTGTATGTGTATTGCAGCACTTTTCTTTCTTTTTTTTTTTTTGAGTTGGAGTTTCACTCTGTTGCCCAGACTGGAGTGCAGTGGCCGCTCCCGGCCACCGCAGCCTCAACCTGCTGGTTCAGCCTCAACCTGCTGGGCTCCGGTGATCCTTCTACCTCAGCCTTCCGAGTAGCCGGAATTACAGGTGCAGGCTACCACGCCCAGCTAATTTTTTGATTTACTGTAGAGATGAGGTCTCGCCTGCCTAGGCAGGTCTCAAACCCGCAGGCTCAGGCAATCCACGCACCTCAGCCTCCCAAAGGCGTGGGATTACAGGCTGAGCCATTGAGCCTGGCTAGCACTTTTCACAATATCAAAAACATTGTACTAACCTAGTGGTCCATCAACAGTGGACTAGATAAGGAAAATGTGTTACATGTACACCATGGAATACTACACAGCCAACAAAATCATGTCTTTTGCAGTAACATGAATGCAGATAGAGACCATCATTACAAGTAAGTTATCACAGAAACAGAACTGAATACATGTTCTCACATATAAGTTGGAGAAAAACACTGGGAGCACAAGGGAATAACAAGTGAAACAACAGACAAAGAGGACATTTAAAGAAGGAAGAGGGTAAGTATTGAAAAACCACCCATGCATATCATGCTCATTACCTGGGTAAATAAGCTCAGTAGAAGCCCAAACGTCACCACTGTGCAACATACCTATGCAACAAACCTGTCCATGTTCCCCTTGAATCTAAAATTTAACAAAATATAAAATTTAAAATATTGTAAATGACCTTATACCACTAAATCTGAAATCATTAAATATTGATAATTTTCTTTAAAAATATATAGATTATATAAAGTTAATCCAAAAAGAAATAAAAACACAGCCAAACCAATAACCATTGTTAAAAGAAGTAAGAATTTTCTGTTTCCATTTCAGCATGCAAGAATCATGGAAGTCACTACTTCATTTTAGTAGCTAGTAAAAAGCTGGTCAAACTGAAAAATCAACTCTTCTTGGGTATCTAAGAAAAGAGAGGACACAGAATAAACCTGTGTCCTCAACACTGGAGAGTCAGACAGGTAAATCCAGGGAGTCATACCTTAGTAAGGGAGGGACTCACAAATGGAAACTCCCAAAAGAACCTGTTGCAAGTAGAAAACTTGAACTGTAATTGATGATTTGTTGGAGGCTCCGGTAAACATACTGACAGTTTAAAACTTCAGCATTGACACACTTATATGAAGGCCTTCATACATTGTCAGTTTCACTTCCAGGAGCTTGAGCAATTTTCATAATAAATAATATCTAAGAAAAATTTCCTTGTGTTTACAGCAGGAGGGAAAGAAGAGTAACTGAACTTCCTGAGGCAGAGAGAGAGAGTCAGAGGTCACACAGGAGCAAACATTTCATGAAATCATTCAAGAAAACTTCCCTCATCTCATCAGTGATGCAAAAATTCAAACACAAGAGATTCAGAGAACCCTTGCAAGACAACAAATGAGAAGACCAATTCCCAGACACATAATAATTCACCTAAACAAAGTAGGTATAAAAAAAAAATCCTAAAGACAGCAATAAAAAAAGATCAGACTACCTACCAGGGAAGATCAGTTAGAATGGCAGCAGATTTATCTACAGAAACCTTCCAGGCTAGGAGAGCTTGGAGCCCTATCGTCAATGTTCTAAAAGATAAACAATTTCAACCGAGAATAACCTACCCAGCCAAGCTAAGCTTCATCAGTCAGGGAGAATTGAAATCTTTCCCAGATATCCAATCCCTAAGAAGCCTACGCTGCCACCAGACCACCTCCACAAGAAACACTTAAGAAAGTACTGAACACAGAAGAAAAGAAAAAAGAACAACAACGTTCTTCCCAAGAGTACAGGCAAAAGATTAAAAACACACATGATCCAACTCTACAACCAAAAGAAAGACAACAAACAAACAGGAACAACAACAACAACAACAACTCTGTAAGAACCTTATGATAGGGATCAACTCTCATATTTCAATAATTAGCCTAAATGTAAATGGACTAAATGCACCACTGAAAAGACATAGAATGGAAAAATGGATAAAATATCACCAGGCAACAATTTATTGCCTTCAAAAGGCTCACCTCACTAGAGAGGATACTCACAGACTCAAAGTAAGAGGATGGGAAACAAATTTTCTGGCAAACGGAACACAAAAGAAAGGAGGAGTCACGATCTTAATTTCAGACAAAATGCCCTTTAAGAATCAAAAATTTAAAAAGATACAGAGGGCCACTATATAACGATACAAGGTTCAATCCATCAACAAGAAATATCCATCCTAAACATATATGCACCCAACATAGGAGCACCAACTTACATAAAGCAGCTTCTAAGTAAACTCAAAAAATATATTGACTCTAACACTATCATAGCTGGGGACTTCAATACTCCACTCACAACCCTAGACAGATCATCAGGACAAAAAATCAGCAACGAGATCCGGAACCTCAATGTGACTCTAGACCAAATGGACTTAATTGATACTTACAGAACACTCCATCCAATGACTACAGAATATACATTCTACTCATCACCACATGGAACGTATTTTAAGATTGACCACATATTTGACCATAAATCAAACATAAGCAAATTTAAAAAGACCAAATTTTGCCATGGACCTTCTCAGACCACAGTGGAATAAAAATAAGCATCAACACCAACAAGGTTCCTCCAAAACCCACAAAGACACGGTCACTAAACCTAATGATGCTAAACAACTTCTGGGTCAATGATGAAATCAAAACAGAGATTAAAAGATACCCGAAAACAAATGAAAATGAAGAAACATCTTACTAAAATCTCTGGGAGGCCATGAAAGCTGTAGTAAGAGGGGAATTTCATATCCCCTACAAATGCACATGAAGAAAATGGAGGGATCACAAATTAACAGACTAACAAGTCACCTAAGGAAGGTAGAAAAGCAAGACCACCAATACCCTAATTTCAGCACAAGAATCCAGATCACCAAAATAAAAGCCCAAATATGGGACATAGAAGACAAAAAGATAATACAAAAAAAATCAATGAAACAAAAAGCTGGTTTTTTGAAAGGATAAACAAGATAGATGGTCCCCTAGATAGACTGACCAAGAAAGAGAGAAAAAGCCCAAATGAAAACAATCAGAAACACAAAAGATGAAATCACATCTGACCCTGAAGAAATACAAAAGATCATTAGAGACTACTATGTACACTTGTATGGAAACAAACTTGAAAATCTTAAGGAAATGGAAGACTTTCTGATATCACACAACCGGCGTAGGTTGAAACAACAAGAAATGGAGACCCTAAATAGACCAATAGCAATCAAGAAAGTTGACTATGTAATAAGAAAACTACCTACAAAAAAAAAGTCCTGGACCAGATGGCTTTCCAGAGAATTCTACAAGACATTTGAGGAGGAGCTGATACCAATCCTACTGAAAGTATTCCTGGCAATTGAAAAAGATGGAACTCTCCCCAAATCATTTTATGGAGCTAACATTACATTGATACCCAAACCAGGTAAAGACCCAACAAAGAAAGAGAACTACAGGCCAATATCTTTGATGAACATAGATGCTAAAATTCTCAACAAGATCCTAGCTAACCAGATTTAACAACACATCTCAAAAATCATCCATCATGACCAAGTAGGCTTCATCCTTGGGACGCAAGGCTGGTTCAACATTAGTAAACCATAAATGTAATTAAATACATCAACAGATGTCAAAACAAAAACCACATGATTATATCATTAGATGCAGAAAAAGCTTTTGATAAAATTCAGCACCCCTTCTTGATAAAAACCCTTGAACATCTAGGCATACGTGGAACATAACTCAAATAGTAAAAGCCATCTACGAGAAACCCACAGCCAGCATACCCCTAAACAGACAAAAATTGGAACCATTTTCCCTGAAAACTGGAACAAGACAAGGATGCCCACTCTCACCCCTCCTGTTCACTATAGTATTGGAAGTCCTGGCTAGAGCAATCAGAGAAAAGAAGGCCATCAGGGGTATCCAAATAGGAAGAGAGGAAGTCAAGTTATCTCTCTTTGCAGATGACATGATTGTGTACTTTGAAAATCCAAGACAATCTGTCAAAAACCTCCTTGCACTGATAAAGGACTTTGGCAAATTTTCAGGGTATAAAATAAATGTGCATAAGACTATCGCATTTCTTTACATCAATAATAAACAAACAGAAACCCAAATAAAAAGCACAATTTCATTCACAATAGACACAAAAAAATTATACCTTGGCATCTTCCTAACTAGAAACGTGAAAGACCTTTACAATGAAAACTACAAAATACTGCTCAAAGAAATCAAAGATGATTTCCACAAACAAGTGGAAAAATATCCCATGCTCATGGATTGGAAGAATCAACATTGTGAAGATATCCATCTTATCTAAGGGAATCTACAGATTTAATGCAATACCCATCAAATTACCACCAACATTCTTCTCAGACCTAGAAAAAACAACACAGGAATTCATATGGAAACACAAACGACCAAGAATAGCTAGAACAATCCTCAGCAAAAAAACAAAGCAGGAGATATCACATTGCCAGACTTCAGACATTACTATAAAGCTACAATAATCAAAACAGCTTGGTATTGGTACAGGAACTGGCATATAGACCAATGGAATTGAACTGAGATTCCAGAAGTAAAACCCCAATTTCTCAACCAACTCATCTTAGACAAAGACTTCACCACCCACCACTGGAGAGAGGAGAACCTATTCAGTAAATGGTGCTGGGAAAACTGGCTGACCACATGCAGAAGGCTCAAACAAGACCTCTAATCTATCCCCATACACAAAAATTAACTCTAAATGGATCAGAGACCTAAATGTAAAACCTCGAACCATAAGATCTTAGAAAATGCAGACGCACCCTTATGGAAATTGGAACTGGCATCCAATTCCTGAGAAAA
>NW_006952347.1:0-681 GCF_000164805.1 Carlito syrichta | reverse complement strand
GGATTCCACGACCCGAGGTAATTTCTGGGCATCTGCCTATTTGTATACAGTGTTTTGGATCCAGATCACGAGAGAAAATCAGGGCAGCTTGCTAAAATTAAAAAGGAAATCCGGTTGTAGGAGTTCTCATTTTCCAGAATCTGCAGGGCCTCTTGATAAGGTTTAATCATCAATCTGGGCTTCAGGGTCAGTATATTTTTCAGAGCTAATAGTTCCATAGATACACTTAATCTGTCATTACAGATCCCCACGAACATTCTGGCCTTCCTAATAGTTGTAATCGAGGATCTGACCCAAATATCCTTTTGTGTCCCATGAACATCTAGGACCATAATCAGGTAACCCAGGAATCAAATGGCATATTGGTACAAAATCCCTAAATTCAGGTTACCTCAAACTACAGAAATTTCTTGTGGTTGGGCTGGTGGGAATGAGGATATTGGGTTTAGAAGATTCCACACTTTGGGGAGGTCTTGTTAAGGGGAACCAGGTATCTTGGATTCCAGTTCAAAAAGAACCTAATGGGAGTCTTTCTCTTGATATCCAAACAACTGGAATTCTAGTCATCAGGCAATGTCTTGGCGCCTTCCTGAGAATGAAGCAGGAATCTGAGAAATGGGAGTCCTCATATACAGGAAAGTACACGGCCTCTTTATAAGGAAGAAAAAGGAATCTTGGTTG
>NW_006952346.1:0-391 GCF_000164805.1 Carlito syrichta | reverse complement strand
AAGAAAGTGGCCCCTGCTCCCCAGAAAAAAATAGATCTGAATTATTTTATGAGTTTGCTCCTAGCCAGCATTTCACTCAAAGGGGACTTCATCTCCCTCTTAGCACTTCCTGCTCTGTTGACTGGCTTTCCCATTTCCAGCTTATGTTTCCACCTAATGGACATTTTACTGTTACCTTAAGCTATCAGTTTGAACTCAACATGTTTGATGACAGACTTTTGCCTCGTGTCGTCTTCACTTGCACAGTAGCTGATTTATTTTCTGTTAATGGTATCACCCAAGACCAAACCACTGGCTTTTGTTTATTTATATAGATGCTGGTACACAGGAAGGCATATTCAGAAAGACCCACACTCCCAGAAACCTCTGCATGCCATTTGTGGATTTGTGT
>NW_006952345.1:0-1060 GCF_000164805.1 Carlito syrichta | reverse complement strand
GGCATATATCATCACACTTTCTTCTGGTCAGTAAGTATCTGCTGAGAAATCTTTCCTAGCACTATTGGAATTTCCTTGTATGTTATTGACTTGTTTTCTCTTGTTGCTTTCTGAATCTTCTGTATGTGCTTGATATTTGACAATTTGATTTTAATGTATCATGGAGTAGTCTTGTTTAGGTTGAATCTTTATGGAGACCTGTGTCTGTCCTGTCCCTGTATATGCACACTTTTCCCCAAGCTTAGGAAAGTTTTGTCCTACTATTTTTAAAAATAATTATTTAAAGTCTTTACTTGTTCTCCTTTGGCTTTTTTTTTCCAGGAAGTCTATAAAACCCAGTAAGCATTGGAAATAAATGATTGTCCAGAGTTTCATTCTCCATTTTTTCTAGTATTCTTATAAAAAAAAAAAACCTCTTCTTGGAATAGGAAGAGGATTAATTATATATTCCTTGAATTCTCTGAAAGAATGTCCCTCCTGTAAGACATCTTGCTGATTATAACTGATACAATTTGGAACACAGTTCTACAATTCCTTTTTAGCAATTTTACAACCCCAAATGTTCTGAATTTGCATTTGGAGTGTAAATTTGACTAAGAACTGAATTGCAGCAAAATCTAATCTGAATTAAGTTTAGGCTGTAATTTGCCCTTTTTATTTTTTATTTTTTAAGTCCAAGGTTGCATGACTAAACATTAGAATGATTGACTACTGCACGCTGTCCTGTATCATGCAGATGAAATATATAAAAATATGCAAACATTCAGCAACCAGGGACACTGCAGTTTACAACCCATCAGATCAGTGTCATTCGCGGTGCTGCCATCGAGAAAATGCAGGCACCCAAAGAAGAGATGTTCTGTAACCAAGAGAACTCGGTGGTGCAAGATGGCAGTGCAGGGCCCTGTGAGTGACAGCACCAAGCAGCATTACTGAAGACAAAAGTCCATTTTGACACAATCACGGGTGCTGTTACTGACAACCATGGACTTTGGGAAACTAGTGGCTGTGCCACCGGGAGACTCCTGCACTAAGTGCTAAGACCAGAAAGCTGCTGACT
>NW_006952344.1:0-4996 GCF_000164805.1 Carlito syrichta | reverse complement strand
GCATAAATCATTCTACCCGCCCCCCCCCAAAAAAAATCTGCCTTTGTATGTGTATTGCAGCACTTTTCTCTTTTTTTTTTTTTTTTTTGAGTTGGAATCTCACTCTGTTGCCCAGACTGGAGTGCAGTGGCCGTTCCCGGCCACCGCAGCCTCAACCTGCTGGGCTCTGGTGATCCTTCTACCTCAGCCTTCCGAGTAGCCGGAATTACAGGTGCATGCTACCACGCCCGGCTAATTTTTTGATTTACTGTAAAGATGAGGTCTCGCCTGCCTAGGCAGGTCTCAAACCCGCAGGCTCAGGCAATCCACGCACCTCAGCCTCCCAAAAGCGTGGGATTACAGGCTGAGCCACTGAGCCCAGCTAGCACTTTTCACAATATCAAAACATTGTACTAATCTAGTGGTCCATCAACAGTGGACTAGATAAGGAAAATGTGTTACATGTACACCATGGAATGCTACACAGCCAACAAAATCATGTCTTTTGCAGTAACATGAATGCAGATAGAGACCATCATTACAAGTAAGTTATCACAGAAACAGAACTGAATACATGTTCTCACATATAAGTTGGAGAAAAACACTGGGAGCACAAGGGAATAACAAGTGAAACAACAGACAAAGAGGACATTTAAAGAAGGAAGAGGGTAAGTATTGAAAAACCACCCATGCATATCATGCTCATTACCTGGGTAAATAAGCTCAGTAGAAGCCCAAACGTCACCACTGTGCAACATACCTATGCAACAAACCTGTCCATGTTCCCCTTGAATCTAAAATTTAACAAAATATAAAATTTAAAATATTGTAAATGACCTTATACCACTAAATCTGAAATCATTAAATATTGATAATTTTCTTTAAAAATATATAGATTATATAAAGTTAATCCAAAAAGAAATAAAAACACAGCCAAACCAATAACCATTGTTAAAAGAAGTAAGAATTTTCTGTTTCCATTTCAGCATGCAAGAATCATGGAAGTCACTACTTCATTTTAGTAGCTAGTAAAAAGCTGGTCAAACTGAAAAATCAACTCTTCTTGGGTATCTAAGAAAAGAGAGGACACAGAATAAACCTGTGTCCTCAACACTGGAGAGTCAGACAGGTAAATCCAGGGAGTCATACCTTAGTAAGGGAGGGACTCACAAATGGAAACTCCCAAAAGAACCTGTTGCAAGTAGAAAACTTGAACTGTAATTGATGATTTGTTGGAGGCTCCGGTAAACATACTGACAGTTTAAAACTTCAGCATTGACACACTTATATGAAGGCCTTCATACATTGTCAGTTTCACTTCCAGGAGCTTGAGCAATTTTCATAATAAATAATATCTAAGAAAAATTTCCTTGTGTTTACAGCAGGAGGGAAAGAAGAGTAACTGAACTTCCTGAGGCAGAGAGAGAGAGTCAGAGGTCACACAGGAGCAAACATTTCATGAAATCATTCAAGAAAACTTCCCTCATCTCATCAGTGATGCAAAAATTCAAACACAAGAGATTCAGAGAACCCTTGCAAGACAACAAATGAGAAGACCAATTCCCAGACACATAATAATTCACCTAAACAAAGTAGGTATAAAAAAAAAATCCTAAAGACAGCAATAAAAAAAGATCAGACTACCTACCAGGGAAGATCAGTTAGAATGGCAGCAGATTTATCTACAGAAACCTTCCAGGCTAGGAGAGCTTGGAGCCCTATCGTCAATGTTCTAAAAGATAAACAATTTCAACCGAGAATAACCTACCCAGCCAAGCTAAGCTTCATCAGTCAGGGAGAATTGAAATCTTTCCCAGATATCCAATCCCTAAGAACCTACACTGCCACCAGACCACCTCCACAAGAAACACTTAAGAAAGTACTGAACACAGAAGAAAAGAAAAAAGAACAACAACGTTCTTCCCAAGAGTACAGGCAAAAGATTAAAAACACACATGATCCAACTCTACAACCAAAAGAAAGACAACAAACAAACAGGAACAACAACAACAACAACAACTCTGTAAGAACCTTATGATAGGGATCAACTCTCATATTTCAATAATTAGCCTAAATGTAAATGGACTAAATGCACCACTGAAAGACATAGAATGGAAAAATGGATAAAATATCACCAGGCAACAATTTATTTCCTTCAAAAGGCTCACCTCACTAGAGAGGATACTCACAGACTCAAAGTAAGAGGATGGGAAACAAATTTTCTGGCAAACGGAACACAAAAGAAAGGAGGAGTCACGATCTTAATTTCAGACAAAATGCCCTTTAAGAATCAAAAATTTAAAAAGATACAGAGGGCCACTATATAACGATACAAGGTTCAATCCATCAACAAGAAATATCCATCCTAAACATATATGCACCCAACATAGGAGCACCAACTTACATAAAGCAGCTTCTAAGTAAACTCAAAAAATATATTGACTCTAACACTATCATAGCTGGGAACTTCAATACTCCACTCACAACCCTAGACAGATCATCAGGACAAAAAATCAGCAACGAGATCCGGAACCTCAATGTGACTCTAGACCAAATGGACTTAATTGATACTTACAGAACACTCCATCCAATGACTACAGAATATACATTCTACTCATCACCGCATGGAACATATTTTAAGATTGACCACATATTTGACCATAAATCAAACATAAGCAAATTTTAAAAGACCAAATTTTGCCATGGACCTTCTCGGACCACAGTGGAATAAAAATAAACATCAACACCAACAAGGTTCCTCCAAAACCCACAAAGACACGGTCACTAAACCTAATGATGCTAAACAACTTCTGGGTCAATGATGAAATCAAAACAGAGATTAAAAGATACCCGAAAACAAATGAAAATGAAGAAACATCTTACTAAAATCTCTGGGAGGCCATGAAAGCTGTAGTAAGAGGGGAATGCATATCCCTACAAATGCACATGAAGAAAATGGAGGGATCACAAGTTAACAGACTAACAAGTCACCTAAGGAAGGTAGAAAAGCAAGACCACCAATACCCTAACTTCAGCACAAGAATCCAGATCACCAAAATAAAAGCCCAAATCTGGGACATAGAAGACAAAAAGATAATACAAAAAAAATCAATGAAACAAAAAGCTGGTTCTTCGAAAGGATAAACAAGATAGATGGTCCCCTAGCTAGACTGACCAAGAAAGAGAGAAAAAGCCCAAATGAAAACAATCAGAAACACAAAAGATGAAATCACATCTGACCCTGAAGAAATACAAAAGATCATTAGAGACTACTATGTACACTTGTATGGAAACAAACTTGAAAATCTTAAGGAAATGGAAGACTTTCTGATATCACACAATCGGCCTAGGTTGAAACAACAAGAAATGGAGACCCTAAATAGACCAATAGCAATCAAGAAAGTTGACTATGTAATAAGAAAACTACCTACAAAAAAAAAGTCCTGGACCAGATGGCTTTCCAGCAGAATTCTACAAGACATTTGAGGAGGAGCTGATACCAATCCTACTGAAAGTATTCCTGGCAATTGAAAAAGATGGAACTCTCCCCAAATCATTTTATGGAGCTAACATTACATTGATACCCAAACCAGGTAAAGACCCAACAAAGAAAGAGAACTACAGGCCAATATCTTTGATGAACATAGATGCTAAAATTCTCAACAAGATCCTAGCTAACCAGATTTAACAACACATCTCAAAAATCATCCATCATGACCAAGTAGGCTTCATCCTTGGGACGCAAGGCTGGTTCAACATTAGTAAACCATAAATGTAATTAAATACATCAACAGATGTCAAAACAAAAACCACATGATTATATCATTAGATGCAGAAAAAGCTTTTGATAAAATTCAGCACCCCTTCTTGATAAAAACCCTTGAACATCTAGGCATACGTGGAACATAACTCAAATAGTAAAAGCCATCTACGAGAAACCCACAGCCAGCATACCCCTAAACAGACAAAAATTGGAACCATTTTCCCTGAAAACTGGAACAAGACAAGGATGCCCACTCTCACCCCTCCTGTTCACTATAGTATTGGAAGTCCTGGCTAGAGCAATCAGAGAAAAGAAGGCCATCAGGGGTATCCAAATAGGAAGAGAGGAAGTCAAGTTATCTCTCTTTGCAGATGACATGATTGTGTACTTTGAAAATCCAAGACAATCTGTCAAAAACCTCCTTGCACTGATAAAGGACTTTGGCAAATTTTCAGGGTATAAAATAAATGTGCATAAGACTATCGCATTTCTTTACATCAATAATAAACAAACAGAAACCCAAATAAAAAGCACAATTTCATTCACAATAGACACAAAAAAATTATACCTTGGCATCTTCCTAACTAGAAACGTGAAAGACCTTTACAATGAAAACTACAAAATACTGCTCAAAGAAATCAAAGATGATTTCCACAAACAAGTGGAAAAATATCCCATGCTCATGGATTGGAAGAATCAACATTGTGAAGATATCCATCTTATCTAAGGGAATCTACAGATTTAATGCAATACCCATCAAATTACCACCAACATTCTTCTCAGACCTAGAAAAAACAACACAGGAATTCATATGGAAACACAAACGACCAAGAATAGCTAGAACAATCCTCAGCAAAAAAACAAAGCAGGAGATATCACATTGCCAGACTTCAGACATTACTATAAAGCTACAATAATCAAAACAGCTTGGTATTGGTACAGGAACTGGCATATAGACCAATGGAATTGAACTGAGATTCCAGAAGTAAAACCCCAATTTCTCAACCAACTCATCTTAGACAAAGACTTCACCACCCACCACTGGAGAGAGGAGAACCTATTCAGTAAATGGTGCTGGGAAAACTGGCTGACCACATGCAGAAGGCTCAAACAAGACCTCTAATCTATCCCCATACACAAAAATTAACTCTAAATGGATCAGAGACCTAAATGTAAAACCTCGAACCATAAGATCTTAGAAAATGCAGACGCACCCTTATGGAAATTGGAACTGGCATCCAATTCCTGAGAAAA
>NW_006952343.1:0-651 GCF_000164805.1 Carlito syrichta | reverse complement strand
TCAAGACCTCCCTGAGCCTCAGTTTGTCCATCTCTGAAATGGACACAGGAGCTCTACCATGTCCCTGTCTGCTTCCAACCTGCTGCCAATTCTTCCTGATCTTTCCTTCCCGCTAGTCTTGATCCCAACCTCTCAACCTCATGCTGAATGCCCACTCCTGGTTCTCAGACCACAAGACCTCTCAAGTCTAGTCACTTTCACAGCAAGAAATTATTGAATTCAACACCATAATTATCTTAAAAATAAAAACAAACCAACCACAAACATATGGCAGCAGCAATATATTTACCCCACCCCTCATTTCCTGAAAAACCTTCATTACCATTGCTAAAAATACACCCAAGTTTCCTTAAGGGCCAAAGGGAGAATGAAGCCGGGTCTCCAGACCTGTATCCCTCCCCTGAGCAGGGCTGTCACCCTGTCCCAGTGCTGCCACAGGTGACAGAGACATGAGTCTGCCCGGTGACCTGGTTATAGGCTACTGGCACTGGGTGAGCAGCAGGGATGGGCTGCATTCAAAACAGCTGACATGCTTCCCGGAAGGGACTGCCTGGGACAATGTAACTTGAAGTCATCACTGAGGACTGAGTTCAGCTCCTCTTGCACTCTTCCCCCTGTGGAATCCTGTCCAATCCCACAGAAGCAGAAGTC
>NW_006952342.1:0-321 GCF_000164805.1 Carlito syrichta | reverse complement strand
GTAGTTGCTGTCCTTGGGGAGATCCTCTTCTGCAGGGGGGAAGATGTAGAATGGAGAGGAGTGCAGGCTTCCTGGAAGAAGTGTGGTCTCAGTCAGGCTTGAAGGAAAAGGAAGAGTTTCCCAGGCTGGAAAAGTGGTTAAACAGGGTGGGTTCTATGTACAGGTGAAGGGAGGTTTACCCCAAAATGTAGCACTTCTTGGTGAACAGGCAGGTGCACTGGATTCTGAATCTACACATGGCTACAGAGAACAGACCAGGCCCACAGTCACAAAGGACTGGACAGGACGGAGCAGGCAGAGAGTAGAGACAGAAGACAGGAG
>NW_006952341.1:0-349 GCF_000164805.1 Carlito syrichta | reverse complement strand
GCACTGCTTATTGCTAAGGAAGAATAAGGAATCTGGGTTACACGTGTCCTCAATAAAAAATAAAAAACTTCAGGGCATCTTGCTAAGGGCTGAACACGAAGCAGAGTTTTTGAAGCATGAATCTGTGGAAATGGAGTCCTCCTATACAGGCAATTACACGGATATTTGCTATGAAAGAATAAGGAATATGCGTACACGTGTTCTCAATCCCAAAAAAACTACACGGCATCTTGCTAAGGGTTTAAACAAGAATCAGGGATTTCAAGTAGGAATGTGGTTAATAGTCCTTGTTACAGGAAACTTCACGGCCTTTTGCTAAGGAAAACTAAGGAATCTGTTTTACACGGTT
>NW_006952340.1:0-894 GCF_000164805.1 Carlito syrichta | reverse complement strand
GTCCTCATATACAGGACACTACTGCCTTTAGCGAAGGAAGAATAAGGAATCTGTATTACATGAGTCCTCAAATCGAAAAATTCTCAGGGCATCCTGGTATGGGACAAACAACAATCAGGGCTTCAAGCTAACCTCATGTTGGAGAGCTATTTAGCATGTGGATATTACAAATCAGTCAATTCAGGACTCCAACAACATTCTGGTCCTCTTGATAGTTGTAAACGGGTATCTGGCACTACAAGTATGTTAGGTTCCACGGGACAACTAAGGCCAGATTCCAGGACAAAAAGGATCATCTAGCCATATTTGGCTGTAACTCTGGTCTTATGATGAACCACCTAATTCTGAAACTTCCGTTTGTCCTTTTATTTTAAGAGGGGCCGAGGGTTTTCCAGTTGCTAAATGTTTAGTAAGTATTTTTAAAGGTAACCAGGAATCATTGATTCCCCGTCCCTAGGAAACTTGTGGGCATCTGTCTTTTTTATACAGAGTTTTGGAATCCACCTGAGGGTGATGATCATGGCATCTTGCTGAGAACGAAAAGGGAATCCGAATTCTTGGGGTTCTCTATCGCAGAAGTCTACAGGGTTTCTTGATAAGGTTTAATCCGGATTCTGGGCTTCGAGGACCCACTTTGTTAGTATGTCTTGTACAAGGGAACTAAAAATCTTGGATTTCAATTCCCCAGGAAAATTCTGGGAGTCTTTCTATTGATATCCAAAAAACTTTATTTCTACATCACCATGAAATGTCTCGGTGTCTTGCTGAGAATGAAGTAGGAATCTAGGTAATAGCAGTCCTCAGATACAGGAAACTTCTTGCCTCTTGCTAAGGATGAATAAGGAATCTGGGTTACATGAGTCCTCAATACCGAAAATCTAGAAGGTGTCTAGC
>NW_006952339.1:0-551 GCF_000164805.1 Carlito syrichta | reverse complement strand
CTGCTCCTAAGGACACCTGCAACTGATCTCCAGCACCCACTTCCTGTGTACACAGTCAGCCCTAAGGTCCCATTAGTCTTCTAATTACAGGCAGCCCTCTCATGAAAACCCCAGGGCATTTTACACATATGTTTCTAACCTTCTCAACAACTCTCCCAGGGGCATGTATTTAATTATTCCCATTCTATATATGAGGAAACTGAGACCCACAAAGCTGAATTCACTCACAAAGCCACCAGCTACTAAATGAAGGGGATGGGATTCGGAATATCTGGCTGCAGGGCTGGCTCTACTCTGCTCTGTTGCCTCTTGGATAGGCTGGCCCAAAGGTGTGTGGGTGTGTGTACACACTGGTGGGTACATAACCATGAGAATGAGATCTTGGGGATGGCACTGGGATTTACCCTTGTGCCTGAGGCCCAAGGGCAGGCTGACCCACAGCAGCCAGGTTGTCCACTCCCCACTAGAGTGTAAATCCTAAATGCTTGCTTTGACCTGACAGAGCAGATCCTGTCTCCCTGGTCCCTCTTCCCTCTGCTTACCAGGACAGG
>NW_006952338.1:0-906 GCF_000164805.1 Carlito syrichta | reverse complement strand
GTGAAGAAAGTTGAAAATCTAAATTTTCTAAGGAGGAAAGTTTTAAATGCCACTCACTGAGAAGGAAGAAACATATACGGGGAGTTTTCCAGGAGCATCACTATCATCACCACAAACAAACATGAACACACATATTAAATATATTTAATTAATGAGCATAATTGTCAATGGGCAATTCCTGCTCATTAAGTATAGATAACAGGCTGTGAGCTCTTGACACTGGTGCTGGCTGGCGTTTCATGGACTAAAATCCAGCTGCTTTCAGGTCCTTCTGTCTACAACACAGTTACTACAAACCTATCTGCCATGCACTTTTGCTAGCAACAGCCATGTCAAATGAGATATCACCATCCACTTAATTCTGGGACCATAATTTTGCATGTGATAACTTGTGTAGTGGAGCTGCATGCAGTTACTATTGTGAATACTAATGCCTCAGAGAACAGAACTAATTAGATATTTGAATTAGATTAACTTTGTAAAGACTGAAGAAGCCATATCCACTACTACAAAAGGTAGCCCAGGATACAACAAAAGTCCTAGGAACCCAGGAATTGGGGTTACACCCAGTGACTGAGCCAGGGTATAAAATTGGGAATGAAGAAATTTGGACTTTAATTCCTACAGACTTTTCATTTGGAGGAGATTGAGTTCAGGAGAAGTTAAAAAATGAGAAAAGTATCATATGATTTAAATGTGTGATATTTTAATATTGTTGATCTGGTCTTTGTGTTCACTTCACGAATACATTCATGAATGTATACATGTATACAGGAATACCAAATGAATACATTAATTCATTTTGAACAAAATGCCTGGGCATATTAGTGATAATAAAGAGAAAGGGGGAATGAATTGGCAGCCTAGTGGGCTGCATGGAGTCCTGCCTCATGCAGCTAGAATCTT
>NW_006952337.1:0-850 GCF_000164805.1 Carlito syrichta | reverse complement strand
ATGAATAGCTTGTGAGCAGATTGTTGGGGTTTGGGAAAAAAAGGCAAATAAGGTGCATCTCTGAACTGAAGTCATAAACGAGATCAAAACCAAAGAAATGTCTCATCTGAGCTTGGTCCCCTCACATCCAGCAGCCTCCAGGCTCCTGCTACCCTCTCCTCTCAGCATTTTCTATAGGGTAATTAAATGTCAAAGAGAAAAAGAATCTTCCCCAGGTGACAAGGAGGCCAGCAGAGATAAAAGGAAGGGGGCTGTCTGCCCATAAGTGCAACACAGGGGCTATTCTATTTTAGAGTGTAGTTAACTTAGAGGATCAGTACAGATAACCCAATCCCCACCACATACACATGGGGGTACAGTCATGGAGACACATTTCCTTGTGGGACATGTAAAATGTTATTAAGATTAAAACATGGCCAGGCTCAGTGGCTCAGCCTATAATCCCAGGATTTTGGGAGGCCAAGACAACTGGATGGCCTGAGCCCACGGGTTCGAGACCAACCCCGGCAACTTGACAAGATCGTGTCTCTACAATAAGTCAAAAAATTAGCCGGGTGTGGTAGCATGTGCTTGTGGTTCCGGCTACTTAGAAGGCTGAGGTGGAAGGATTGTCGGAGTCCAGCAGGTCGACACTGGGGTGGCCGTGAAGTATGCCACTGCACTCCAGCCTGGGCGACAGAGTGAGACTACAACTCAAAAAGAAGTAAGATTAAAATACTCAGTGCTTAAAGGGAACACAGAGGCCCAGTTATGTATGATGGTTTTATCTAGATCACTTATGAGAACTTGATACAGCAATGACCAGATCAAAGGTGTTCCTGCTTCTGGTCAAGTGTACTGTCAACAGAGT
>NW_006952336.1:0-714 GCF_000164805.1 Carlito syrichta | reverse complement strand
TTTTCCAGTTCTTTGGTCTTTTCTTTCTGTAGGCCCTAGTTTTGCTAATTCTGCTGGATGCAAGTTTTGAGATCTGCTTTCAGAATGCTTGGTCGCATCCACAGGAGCCCTGTCACTGCTGCAGTACTACAAGTAGCCACTTTCCCTCTAATAGGAACTCTGGTTTTTTTGGTTGGATTTTGGTCATTGATAGGCTCAAAAGTTTTGCATTTGTTCTTCCTGACTTGGTCAGAGGAACCCTTTATGACCCTTGACTTTTCTGCACATAATTCATTTTGATGGCTCTGATATCTTTGGTTTTGATTCCTGTGGGACCTTTGGATTGATCAAAATATTTTAAGGAATCAAAGAGCTGTGGGAGGTGAATATCCTCTGCCACTGTGGTGATGTCTATAAACTACTGCAAGACTGAATTCCACTTTCAAGTGTCCCTTGGTCCTCGTGATGCAGACTATTCTTTCCAAGGTTGGCATTTTCAGAGTTAGGCTTTTCCTCGGGGCCAAGAGGATCAATGCACACTAGAAGCTAGTGAATATCAGGAATTTCTAAAGGGAGTAGTGGAGTGTCTTGGTGTTTTGTTGGAATCTGTTAGGCATTCAGAGGCTTGGAATGCTTGATTTCTATTTAATCCAAATTCTTATTCTTTGATTGTTTGTGTCTTGGAGCTGGAGACAGTGGTAAGAGATTAGCAGAACTCTGCACTAGAGCTATCAA
>NW_006952335.1:0-736 GCF_000164805.1 Carlito syrichta | reverse complement strand
CCACCTGGTTTTGTTCCTTTCTTCACTTCTAATCTAGTTGCTATTTTAAAACATCTTTTGTTGTGTTGGTAGTTATTACCATACCTCTAAGCATATGCTACTACTCTTATCCTTTGTTTTCCAACTTTAGATTGTACCTACTGAAAGATGAGAAACTTAGTTCACATTTCTTTATCCACCTACTCCTAAGGTTTTCTAGTCCTGTATTTTTTCTTCTGGTGGATATCTTCATGATGATAAAGAATATGCTTGCACTGTGTTTTGTTATGTGAATTTTGATTCCTTGAATCAATTCCTTGCTATATAAAGTGAGAAAATTTGCCACATTGGTCTGCTACATTAACGACTTCCATTTTTTTTTTTTTTATGTTTTCAATTTTAGTACAGGTTAGATTCTCT
Organism: Carlito syrichta; assembly: GCF_000164805.1. Classification (NCBI taxonomy): domain Eukaryota; kingdom Metazoa; phylum Chordata; class Mammalia; order Primates; family Tarsiidae; genus Carlito; species Carlito syrichta. The sequence continues at coordinate 337 of NW_006952335.1, read as the reverse complement.
CTTATGGTTATTGTCTTTCAAGTTTGTTTATATGTTGACTCTACAATTGAAAGAGCATTTGCATTATTCCAATTATTAAGTAACCTTTTACTGTAGAATCAAATTGAATGGGTCTACCTTTTGAGGGAGATAATGTTACATAGCTTATTAAAACTAAAAGATGATGCTTTAAGTGTCAGGGTCAAATGGGAATCCACATGCCAATCTTCAGGCTTTCGTATTCTTCATTGGCCAATAGTATCTTTAATTTTCAAGAATGTAAACATAAAACATACATATCTTTGGTTGTTCTTGATTCATACCCACTAAGACATTTGCTTCTTGACTCTGAAGATGG
>NW_006952334.1:0-786 GCF_000164805.1 Carlito syrichta | reverse complement strand
AGCACGTGCCTGTAGTTCCAGCTACTTGGTAGGCTGAGGTGGAAGGATCGCCGGAGACCAACAGGTCTAGGCTGCAATGGTTGGGAGCAGCCACTGCACTCCAGTCTGGGCAACAGAGTGAGACTCCAACTCAAAAAATGAAAATCATACTTGAAAAGTGAGGGGGAAATTATAACATTCCCAGATAAACAAAAGCTAAGGGAGTTTGTTAACACTAGACTTGACTTGCAAAAAATACTCAAAAAAGTTCTATGGGGTGAAATGAAAAAACACTGACATGCTCAAAGTTGTATGAAGAAATAAAGATAATTACATGGACAATAGTATATGTTAGTATTCTTGGAACAATGACTTGTAATTGCACTTTTTTGTTTTCTACATAAGAAAATAATAGATTTAAAAATTAAGTATTAGCATAAAAACTAGTACTATTGTAACTTTGGTTAGTAATCCACATTTTCTTTTCTCCATAGTTTAAGAGACTAAAATAATTACAAGCATACCTTGGGGCTACTGCAGGTTTGGTTTCAGACCAGTGCAATAAAGCTAATATTGTAGTAAAGTGATTCCCACAGAACATTTGCTTTACTAGTGCATGTACAAGTTATGTTTACATGACTATACTATATTATGTGTCAGCAGCATCATGTGTAACAAAAATGTGATTATCTTCATTAAAAAATATATTGCATCAAAAAATGCCAATAATTATCTGAGACTTCAATGAGTTGTAAACTTTTTGACAGAGGGTTTTGCCTCAGTGTTGATGGCTGCTGAATTTTGAGG
>NW_006952333.1:0-5486 GCF_000164805.1 Carlito syrichta | reverse complement strand
TTCTAGGCTTCATTTATAGAACTTTAATTAAGAAGCTTAAGATAAGGTCTAGAAAGTTTTATTTTTTATGAGGACGCAGATTATTCATTATCCGTGGTCACTTCATTATCACTGCTCTGATAAATGCTTTTAAAGATATTCCAAAGTATTGTCAAATGTTTTCTTTCTTCAAACTTACCAGACCACCCACACATTACAACAGTCTCGAACAAAGGGCTGAAACAGTGTAGTTTCATTCCAAGTCTTCATTCCTTCAGCCTCACAGCCAGGGAGATGGGTACTGTAAGATCCCCTTATGGATGGGGAGGCAGAGGCAGACTCCAATTCCATTGCTTGCCAGCTGTGGATCTTTGAGAATAAAAAAATAATTCCAAGTTTCCTAAACAAATAAATCTTCTCATCTGTAAAATAGGAAGGGGGGGTCAAAAAAGAAAAGAAAGGAAAAGAAAAAAACACTATAAGAATTAATTAAAAAGCACCTGGAGTCATTTCCCAATTGAAAAGAGAATTGAATTAAATAAGAAATCTCTCTTCTGGGAGCTTCAAATGCTCAGGGCAGCTAGTGACAGTGTTGTTGTCATCATCCTTTCTGCTGTAGGGAAAGCTCTGTGTCTATCCTGTTCTGTACATCACTGAGAACAACCAATATGAGAGAAAATCCAACAGCTATAAGGACAAATAACTGCTTTCCTTTTGCTAGATTTTTAAATTATACTAATTTTTAAAAAGCACAAAGAAGCCTAAAACAATACAATAATGTTTAGAACCAGTTTATAACAAATGCCTGGGATTATTGTTCTAAGGAGGAGAACAAATATTTTGGTATGAGCTTCTCTTTAAAATAAGCAATACTATGTTTTTATCATGTACTTTCCTTTCCCCCTCTTAATCTTGGGTGGTGGTTTAGAGCTGTCACTCATTCACAAGACTAGTGGTAACAGTGGAAACACATGTTAACTTCAGTTATGGACCTTAGAGTGTCTAATAAGAGAAATCAGCAGGTAGGCAGTGGTGAGAATTAAGACAAACAAGATGAAGAGGGAAAAGTCATCTGTCTTGAAGCGTCAACTAAGTGTAATGTTTTGAATACATGGACAATTCCGGGAAGATTAGCTTGATTTAAATTGCTCATTAAATGTTCCTACTCTGTGGTCTAAAACCTTGAGAAATAAAACAATAACCCTGAATTTCATTTGCAAATGTAATGCTTGTATTGATTTTTCCTCCCATGAAGTGCCGCCTCTGAATGCCATAACACTTGCGATTACCACATCCTCTCCACCCTTACATGGAGCCCCTGTCTTCTTGGAGGCAAGGAGAGTGTCGGTATTGTTTTCCTAGTTCTAGAACAGTCCACGTTACATGCATTTATTATAAACCTGTGCTTGTCTCTTTGTCTTTTAAAATGACGGTTTATATTTAAACTACTTGTAGCAATATTTGACAACGGAACCTTTTCATTGCTTACACCATTGATAAACAGAGTGCTTTCAGAGGTGGTGCAAAGGCCTGGTGCATGAAACTGGAATTCAAACAGCAAATGATGCACCTTTCCTGTTAGCTATCTTGCCACATTTATGGCACAACGAGCACACCCAAGGCCCATGCTTACAGCAATTGGAGCACTCAGTTTATATGCAGTGAAAAGTAGGAGAACATAACTGACACATTCAGTTTGACACAGGTATGTGTGTAGACAAGGATAAACAATAAAGCAGGAATTCTGCCCTTTTCCAATTGAAATTTCAATGGATGAGCAATTTTCCAGTGGATGCACTCTGAAGAATTGTGGGTCTGTCACAGGTTTCAGTGATTATGGAATAAATATTCAACATGCGTGACTCATCCAGCTCAAATTAGTGAAATGATGGGCAATAATTTAGCATACCTTATTCATTTTAGAAACACTACTTCGTCTTTATTCCATGGACATATGACAGTCCTCAAAAAAAATAATGAGTTTTATCTCTGTTTTCAGGCAGCGTTTACAGTATACCTAACAGTACACCATCCTGTCCTTGTATTTTGCTTGCATAATTTATTATATCCATTAGAAATTGCAATACTCTCCTAACTAGAGTCAGTGATTGAGACGATTGAAAGTCAGTGTACGAAAGGACTGGAACGTTACAAGAGTAAAGGACTTTTATTTGACTAGAGGATCTTGGTTCCAACACTGGAAGTGGAGGTTGATATAGTAATTACAGACTTCAGACTTGGAATTATGTCGCTACCTTTTTGGCTAAATTTATTTTTAATAACTATTTTTTAATTTTTAAAATAATACTGTTTTGCATAAAAACAGAATATACAAAAAAGTGTAAGGAAGAAAATCACTCATAAATTTATTACTTAATGATAACCTCTGTTAATATTTTTGCAACTCTTTTTATTTTTTACACCTGTAAGTGACAGACTTAACAACTAGAATCTGATAGGGTACAGTTATAAGACAATTAATTTACATTTCAACATTTTCTGTTGAAACTTGCTCTCTTGAACACAATTTTTCTTCTCCAGATAAAAACTCAAGAAGCAGTCCTCCTGGTAACTTCTATATAAATAAAAGTCTAGCATGAGTTTATAACTCCAACCTTCAGGGTTTCTGCCACTTTTAGATCTGGGCCCTAGTTTTATCATCTCTAGGAATGTTCTGTACAATATTAGGGCTAGAACTTTAGGATGTGCCAAGTATTTGACAAGCACTTGGCCTCAGATATATTGACACAGGACCTCATTTCACATAGCACATGTGGTCAGGCTTATATAGTAATAAGTTCCAGCTTTTTAATTTCACATTGAATCATGAGTGTTATTCTATATTTTGAGAGGAACTGATAAATATAGTATCTGATGACCGTGTAATAGTGCATTATAAGAAAATGCTACATGTTCTTTAACTATTCCCACATTATTATTTTCTTTTTAATCAGTTAAATACATCCTTAGTCATCATTTTAGAATGTAAATCCTTACCTAGTTTTAAAATTATATTTAGGATGAATACCTTGACATAAATCAGTGGATCAAGGGATATGAACATTTTAAGATTCTTGATAAACTCTGTAAAGTTTTCAGAATTATTAAATTTAATTTACATGGTCCGTGGCCAAGCTAAATAATGCCAATTCACTATGATTTAACCAATCATAGGCTTTATTTTTCTATGTTTGTTATATAATCAACTTACTGAACTCAATTGTTAATTTGAGAAGTTTTAAATTTTTATCTTGTATGTGCCTTCCACACTGAACTATCACGTGAAAAAACTGTCATCGTTTTTCTGAAAGCACACATTCTTTCCGTGTTTCCTGTCTTACTCCGTTGGGCAGGACTCAAGGGACAGTGTTTCCTGCTTGTGGAGAGTACCCTGGGCACACAGAATGGACGAAGACACCCGGATCAGGGGACCCAGACTGAGGACGCTGTGGGGAACCTGCCTCTTTGCCTGGAGCTTGTCGCGCAGGGCTGCCCAGCCGGGCAGAGTCCCCTCCACAGAGCCTACTCCCTGGAAGGGACAGTGTGGTGGGCGACGACGTCTGCGAGCCCAGGAGGTGCTGGGCATGGGAGGCGAGGCTCCCTGGGCTCGTGGAGGGTGAGAGCCACTGAGAGATGCGGAGGGTGGGGTCCTTTGTGGGAAGGGCGGGACGCCTCGTGGGAAGGACAGGCCCAGGTGCCGTGTCACTCCAGCTTACTGAGGTGGGGAGGGGGGAGCGGGAGAAAGGAGAACCGCAGGGAAGCCCGAGATCGCAGCCGCCCACCAGGGTGCATGCCCCGGGTTCCTGCGGTCCACGGTGGTCCCAGGACGCCACCTGCGAGGCCCTTCCCAGAAGACAGGGCGCTGCTTGGAGTGTCTCCTGGAAAGAAAGAAATGGCGTCCCCTGTGTGCAAAAGAATGCACATTCCCCCAGAAAATGGGATGCGTGTTGCACAGGTTCTTGGCTACACCGAGCACATCTCTTGAGAATCTCACTCAAGAACATTCCGGGCCGTGGGTTTAATATTGAAGGGAGGCAGGCTTTAGGGTGTAGAATCTTGTTGAAGAAGCGCTCTGCTCCTCCCCTCCGGCACTGCCTTTCCTCAGCATTTCTGCTTACTCCGTTCCTACCCCCGACTCCCAAGGAATCCAGCACATCCCCAGAACCGCCTTTGCTATGTCCCACCATTATTTGGGTTCTCAACTCTCAGAATCTCTCTTCAGCTTCTGCTCCTGTGGCATTCCTCCTTCCTGAGAGGTCTTTCTCTTGCTTTGCCTCTGCCTCTCCAGCTACACCTTCTCTGTCTGCCTTGTGGGTTTATTTTCTTCTTCTAGGCCCCTAGGAGTTCTGGAAGGTCTGGTTTGGGGCCTTCTCAACTCAAATCATTCTCTCTCTAGTCAATCTCACTGTTGGTGGTGGCTCAATCAAAAATACATTTTTTTTTTCCTGCCCAAATTTTACAAACTCAAGATTGGATTTTTTTTATTTAATTTTCACATGCATCTTTTTCTCCGGGTCTTTTTCAGGCAATTCTGAACTTTACCTTGAAATTCTTACATCGAATTTTTTTCCTTTTTTTTGAGTTGGGAGTTTCACTCTGATGCCCAGGCTGGAGTGCAGTGGCACACTGACAGCCACTGCAACCTGGATCTGCTGGGCTCAGGCAATCCTTTCTGCTTCAGCCTTCCAAGTAGCTGGAACTACAAACGTGCTGCACCACGCCCAGCTAATTTTTTTTATTTATTGTAGAGACGAGGTCTCACCAAGTTGCCCAGGCTGGTCTCGAACCCCTGGGCTCAGGCAATCTTCTTGCCTTGGCCTCCCAAAGTGCTGGATTTATAGTTTTGAGCCACTGTGCCTGGTCCATTGAATTTTTATTTGAATACTGCCAATAGATTATTCTGATTTTCTGAATATTCCTATTTTGTTATTCTTTTCTCATTTTATGGATGAAGTATCCATTTGATTTTATTCTGTGAGGACCATTTCAAATTTGGTGATGTTCTTTTCTATCCCTGGAATGTTTTTTTCTTCATGTGATTTGGTGTGTGTGTGTGTGTGTGTGTGTGTGTGTGTGTGTGTGTGTGTGTGTGTGTGTGTTGTTTTGTTTCAGGTTTTTTTGTTTGTTTTGATTTTTGGCTTGTGTCTTTTGCCAGTTCTGAGTAAGAATGTGAAGCTTATAAACAAATTACCTGTGCTTTGTTTATTGGCAAGGAGCGGGCAAAAATGCTGAGAATACTCACGTTCAATATTGGGTGGTCTTTGCACTGGGGCCAGGTTGCTCACCCAGTTGCTAGAGAGACTTTGTTGTCCTGCCTTCTACTTATATTTCTGAAGGGTCTGTGATTTATTTTATTTTGCAACTAGAGAGCAGTTACCGATATATTTTTATCTTTTTCTTTTTAAATTCCTTACAATTAAGTACATTGCTTCTGTATCTACAAAACACTATTTTTCCTCCTAGTAATCCTATTTATGGATTATTTTAATAAGTACCATGCTAGTATG
>NW_006952332.1:0-569 GCF_000164805.1 Carlito syrichta | reverse complement strand
TTCAAAACTATCAGTAATACCAGAGTGTTGGTGGAGTCCAGGAATGATTGATTCATAATATCCACATAGCAAATGTTCTAAAACATGAGGGGTGCTCAAAGCCCTGATCTTGTTGAGCCGTGAGCAGGGGGGCCAGTAGATCTTTGGCATTAAGGACTCGTGACATCAAGATTCCTTATCCCTTCTTAGGTAGAGGCTGTGTATTTTCCTGTGTATGAAGACTCCCATTACCAAGATTCCTGGTTTGAAACCTTGATTGTTGTTTAGCCCTTAGAAAGACGTATTGTAGATTTTTAGGATTGAGCACATGTGTAACCCAAATTCATTTTCGTCCTCAGGAAGAGGTTGTGAAGTTCCTGTATATGAGGACTCCCATTCCCCAGATACGTGCTTCAAATTCCTGATAATTTTTCTCCCATGGCAAGACTCCCTTTAGTTTTTTGGAATTTTAGGACTCGTGTAACCCAGATTCCTTATTCTTCCGTAGTAAGAGGCCATGTAGTTTCCCGTATATGAGGACTCCCAGTTCACAAATTCCTGCTTAATTCTCAGCAATACCCGAGATATTG
>NW_006952331.1:0-3039 GCF_000164805.1 Carlito syrichta | reverse complement strand
CAGAGAAGAGTGCCTCAATTGGTAGAAGAGGAAAAAGCTGGAGTCTTCCTCTCACAGCATGCTACAAGTCTTACTGAAGTCACCACCGTTACAGACTCAGTATTTTTATTAGACAGGGACAGATCAGTTGAAGATTAGCAAGAGCGAGTGCCAAATAATGTTTTTTCAGAGGAGAAAAGAACAATCATGATATATTCATGTTCTCATGTTACCACAATGAATTTTAGAAGTCTCTCAAACCAGAGAAGCATCTTCTCACCAGTTTCACCCGATCTCACCCTGAGCAACTTTTTTTGTTTGTTTCCCCGGATGAAGAGTCCTCAAAGGGAAACACTTGCCAATGTAGAAGAGGTGAAACAAAAAACAGCAAAAGTACCAAAAGACATCACAATTGCTAAATTCAAAACTTTTGAGCAGCGGAAAAAGCATCGCAACGGGTGTATTGCATCAAACAGAGACTACTTCAAAGGTGACTGAAGTTTAAATATGTAAGAATGCACGATTTTTATAACTAAAGTCTGGTGTTTTGGGGGGGTCCCCCTGATAGATTAGTGCAAAAACATATGTGAAGTGCTTGGAATAGGACCATAGTAAACATGCCTTAGTTGTTGTCACTGTAATTAAAGTTTATTATGTCCATGACCTGTCTAAAAGCTAATAACCTTTCAAGGCTCAGCCTTCACCGCTCGGTAGGAGCCACCTCTACTTGCCTCCCCTGTTCTCTTGTGACACTTGTCTTTTGATAGTGCCTGAATATCACATCAGAATGTGACATGTGCACAACACCATGCTCCAAACCAAACATGTGGCCATGTCTTCTCTAGAGTGGGAGACAATGTGGGTAAATGCTGAAGTTGGCTATCTGTGGGTTTATGATGCTGTTCTCTTAGGTTTCATCTAGTTGAAAATCTCCTAATCACTTTTTTTAATTTAAGAAAAAGAAAGATGGTTGAACATAGAAATCTTGTCCTCTATGATTCTGGGATGTGCATTGTACAGGTGACCAAAAGCACTGAAGTTGAAAAGCAACCTTTTGGAGACCTTTTTGCTGCTCTCTATAACCATATAAAGACTTCATCTTCAATATCTTAAGGAATTTTATATGTAAGGTCTCACTATAAACACAAAAGGAGCATGAAGTTTTCAGAATGGATCACCACATGCCTCCTTTATATGTTACCCCAGGACTAGCCCTATGGAAGGAGAAAGAAGAAGACAATAGAATCAAAGTGAAAAGAATCACCTTCATCTCCCAATTACCCAACTGTCCTGTCCCTTGGAAAGTCCCTTGGGAAACTGCAAAAATGTGCTTTCAAAAAATAATATCTTCGTTTATTTAAAACCCAGAAATATCATTGTCTTTGGAGTGTCCTCAGGGTTAGAACCATCTAAAAATAAAACACCATTTCAGGGACACAAAAGGAAATATAAATTTCCCAATGCATGTGACACCATGAAATGAATTAAGCAAAAACAAAGAAAACAAAGAACTACCTGAGATACACTTCTTTCCAAGATGCCCCATTTTAGTCCACGTCCTTATAATCTGGTAGGTCAGTATTAAACCAGAGAAAAGTCAGTCAACTCTGAAGGTTGGACAAGCGTAAAAACATCTAAAAAGTAGAAAATCACTCACCCGAGGACCTGTTCCAACTTAATAGTCCATGTGCCATGTAGAGGAATCTCTCTCATCTGTCTCGATAGATTCAGCAGACTTATCGAGTGCTCCCTCTGTGTGAGGTACCGGGGGGATGAGGGATGCGGGGTGGAGGCACAAGGGACAGTCTCCAGGGTCCTCGTAACGCACCGAAACAGAAGCATGCGCAAGACACGGAGGGATCACACAGAGACCAGCCAAGCCAGGCAGAGAGGTGGGACGGGCAGGGCAGGAGGCCCTCCCAAGAAATCCCTCACGAGACACCAAACAGCCTGGTGGCTGAAAGCACAGGCTGGGGAGCAGACCGCCTCGGTTCACATCCTAGCACTACCGGCTCAGTGACTTGGAGTGGGTTTTGTAGCCACCTCTCTCAATTTTCACACAATAAAATTGGCATCAAAAGAAAAGTTTACGGCCAGAGGTATACAGTGGGCATTGAATTAGTATTTTGTATAAAAAGCTTAGACTGGTGCTTGGCAAACAAGTGACCATATCACATACTGTAGTAACAGGGACATTCTGAACGTGGAAGAGGGCAATACTGATTATTACACTGGGACAAGGGAATCAACCAGAAGTGTCTGTGGCAAACAGTGGCATTTGGCAACCCTACATATGTGCTCATGGTTGTTATTACTGAAGATCACTGGCTAAGCAGAGAAGCAAGGAAAGGATGTCATGGGAGAAGGGACGGCACATGCAGTGACAGACAGGCAAGAGATGGTGTGACGAACTCAAGGAATTCAGGCTCCTCTGCCACCGACTCCCACAGGTGAGCTTCCTTTCCTGCAGAGCACACAGTGCAGTGGGCGATTATGCACCACCACTGTGAATACCTGACTGCATATTCCCCCCCAGCAGACTATAAGCTCCAGAAAAGCCTGGCTTTGCTCAGCAAGCTTGGTTACTGGCACAAAGTGGGCATGCAAATATCTGTTGAATGGTTGTGGAAGGAACCTGGCATGGCAGAGGAGAGAGCACAAAGCAGCCTGACAGGCCATGAGGCACACTGCCCAGACTTACCTCCAAGAGAGAATCTGCCACCAGGAGTCCAGCTGGCTAACAGCTCCCAGCTGTGGGTGTCTCTGGGATCTGCTGTAGCTTTGAAGCTGATGTTATGCTGGCCTCAGGGAGCTCTAGTCAATAACTGAGTGAGGCTTATTACTCCTGACCAACGGGCACTCCTCTGCAGATGAGCTTTGCACGGAGCTCCTTGTTGAGTGGCCAGGGCACGCTCAGAGTTGCGCTGCAGTGCAAGTCTCTTCCCACACGGTCCTCCTTGATTCCTCCTTTCCTTTTCATGTGTGTCAGACTGGCACTACAGACTCAAATTTCCCTGGTTACTCTTTCTTCCTTTCCCTGTTATGTTTCTCCCAATAAAC
>NW_006952330.1:0-750 GCF_000164805.1 Carlito syrichta | reverse complement strand
GTGGGAGGATCACCAGAGACTGCGATTTTGAGGCTAATGGTGAATGATGGCTGTGTCCCCAGGTCCCAGCCTGGGCAACAGAACTAGACCCTATCTCAAAAAATATCAGATTCGTACAGATTCTCAACTGTGCATGCTGTGTTCACAGAGAGACTTGTCTTAGAGCCAGGAAAAATGGGATTGGGGGAAAGAAATTCCCCTGGGTGAGGAATGTGTCCCTGGTCTTTCTTGGCAGAAGGTCATTGTTGCCGAGTCGGCCTGCCTGGGGCACATTTCTCCCCCTCAGAGTGGAGAGCCAGCAGTAACCCGGCCAGGTAGTCAAGAAGTCCCACACCAAAACAGGGCCACAAATTGTGGGGATTGGTGCTGGATTGTGCTGAGGTTAGGGGACCTTAATATGTGGGGGGGCGACAGAGGAAAGACTGAGGGCAAAAGGTTTGGAGAAGAATTAATTTCTTTCTTTCTTTCTTTCTTTCTTTCTTTCTTTCTTTCTTTCTTTCTTTCTTTCTTTCTTTTTCTTTCCTCCCTCGTTTGCCTAGGCTGCTCTCAAACTGCCCAACTCTGGCTATCCTCTTGTCCTGGTCCTCCCAAACTGCTGGGATCACAGGCTTTCCATTTGTTCAACATCCTGGTTTTCGGGCCTGGTCTTGAACTCTGGGATGATGCGATCCTCCCACTGAGGTCAGCCCTCACCCAATGTTTTCTGGGATTTGTTTGAGGTTGAGGTGGGGGATTGCTATGGTGTCCAGC
>NW_006952329.1:0-754 GCF_000164805.1 Carlito syrichta | reverse complement strand
CTGATCAGTCGGCTTACTCACTGGCCATCTAGTTAAGTCAGCTAAACGGTATGCTGATTAGCCAGCCAACTAGTTATGTCAGCTCAGCAATTGGCCGACTAGTCGCCCAACTTGTCAGCTGAGAAGTTAGTTCAACTAGTTAGGTCAGGAAACTAGCCAGCCAATTAGTTAGCCATGCTAACTAGTGGGTCAATTCATCAGTCAACTCGTTGACCCAGCTAACTAGTCGCCTGACTTGAGAGCCACCTTGTTAAGCCAGCTAACCAAGTTGGCTGAGTAGTCAGCCAACATGCTAAACCAGCTAACTTCATAGTTTAGTGGAGTCAGCTGACTAGTTAGGAAGCAAGCTACATAAGACTGCTAGTTATGACAGCCTGCTAGCTAGTTAAGTCAGCTAGTTAAGTCAGCTGGCTACCTAGATAGCCATCTAGGTAGCTATCTAGTTAAGCTAGCTAGTTAAGCCAGCTGACTACCTAGGTAGTAAGCTGGTTAAGTCAGCCAGTTAATTCAGCTTGCTAGCTAGTTAAGTCAGTGAGTTAAGTCAGTTGGTGAGACAGCTGCTTAGCTAGGTAGCTAGCTAGTTAAGTCTGCTGGATAGCCAGTTAATTATTTAGGAAAATAACCTTGTTAAGTCAGCTCACTAGCCAGCTGGTTAGCTAGGTAGCTAGGTAGTTCAGTCAGCTGGCAAGTCAGCAGGCTCTGTAGGTAGTTAGCTAGTTAAATCAGCTGGCTATCCAGCTGGCTAGTTAGGTAG
>NW_006952328.1:0-788 GCF_000164805.1 Carlito syrichta | reverse complement strand
GGATTCTGAATATTAGTCCTTTGTCAGGTATACAGTTTGCAAATATCTCTCCCATTCTGTTGGTTGCCTATTGCTCTGTTGGTAATTTCTTTTGCCGGGCAGCAGCTTTTTAGTTTAATTAAATCCAACTTGTTTGTTTATGTTTTTTTTGCATTTGCTTTTGGGTTCTTAGCCATAAATTTTGCCTAAGCTAAAGTTCAGAAGAGGTTTTTCTTAAGTTTTCTTCTAGCATTTTTATGGTTCAGTTCTGACATTTAAGTCTTTAATCCATCTTGATTCTATTTTTGTATCTGATGAGAGAAAGGAATCAAGTTTCGTTTTTCTGCTATCCAATATTTCCAGCACCATTTGTTGAATAGCTTGTCCTTTCCCCAGTGTGTTATTTTGTTTGCTTTGTCCAAGATTAGCTGGTTGTGGGTATCTGGGTTATTTCTGGTTTCTCTTTTCTATACCATTGGTCCACTTGTCTACTCTTCTTCTGTGTTCTTACAGTTCTTTGTGCATTATAAGTTCTTAGCAAGCAGGCACATCTCATTGACTGTACAAACAAATGTGAGGTGGCATAAGGGAGCTGAGATATATATAAATAAGTGGCACAATGTGAGGATTTTAATAAATGATCTCATTTAAAGATTTTTTTTTGAAAACAGAAACAAAAACTATCAATACCCAATATTTCAATCCTGTGTCATGGCTGTTCCTAAAGACTCCTTTGAGTGACACAAGACCGATGACCTCCCTCAATCTGTCTCCAGTTGACTCGAGCATCCATGCCACAGACACAGCCG
>NW_006952327.1:0-3063 GCF_000164805.1 Carlito syrichta | reverse complement strand
TTTACCACCTTAGCATGAGGACATGTCATTGATAGCTCTAGTGCAGAGTTCTGTTAATCTCTTACCACTGTCTCCAGCTCCAAGACACAAACAAAGAATAAGAATTTGGATTAGATAGAAATCAAGCATTCCAAGCCTCTGAATGCCAAACAGATTCCAACAGAACACCAAGACACTCCACTACTCCCTGTAGAAATTCCTGATATTCGCTAGCTTCTAAGTGTGCATTGATCCTCTTGGCCCTGAGGAAAAGCCTAACTCTGAAAATGCCAACCTTGGAAAGAATAGTCTGCATCATGAGGACCAAGGGACACTTGAAAGTGGAATTCAGTCTTGCAGTAGTTTATAGACATCACCACAGTGGCAGAGGATATTCACCTCCCACAGCTCTTTGATTCCTTAAAATATCTTGATCAATCCAAAGGTCCCACAGGAATCAAAACCAAAGATATCAGAGCCATCAAAATGAATTATGTGCAGAAAAGTCAAGGGTCATAAAGGGTTCCTCTGATCAAGTCAGGAAGAACAAATGCAAAACTTTTGAGCCTATCAATGACCAAAATCCAACCAAAAAAACCAGAGTTCCTATTAGAGGGAAAGTAGCTACTTGTAGTACTGCAGCAGTGACAGGGCTCCTGTGGATGCGACCAAGCATTCTGAAAGCAGATCTCAAAAACTTATATCCAGCAGAATTAGCAAAACTAGGGCCTACAGAAAGAAAAGACCAAAAGAACTGGAAAAATCAACTCCAAGAAATCTGAAGACAGTAAGCAGTCATGAAACAAATCCAAGTCAGAGAAGCTAACCACTCCTGGGATGAAGTGGGGAAAAACAATGAACCTGTGCTTAGCCAAGAGAACTGTTAAAAGCCTTGAAGCTGCCTGGGTTTACATAAACTGGAGTCTGCACAGGTTTTCCATTGACAGTGGAAGAAGAATAATATGAAAACTAGAGTTTCTTTCTCCTGCAACCTGGGAAAATCAGTAACACCAAAGACTCCAAGCATCTGCAGATCTCAAACTGTGGCTGAGCACCAAATGAGAGTAAAGGTCCTGAGAAAATGTAATTCAATGCCCAGAAACCAAAGGCAGTGCTGAAAAAGTTTCCACTTCCATCTGAGTATGAGCCGCCACTGCCTGGGAAGATCAAGTTAGTACCTTTGCCATTTGCAACCCTGGATAAATCTCAAATTTGACCTGTTCCTTGATAGACAGTCTCTGGCCACAGATAGGCCTGCTGTACCTTATTCTGTCAGGCCTGGTTCTACTAATTCAGCTCAACCTACTGCAGTCAATCAATTCCAATGAGCTCCTACCAACACATATTTGATGGATCCTGCCAGACCAGCTCAGCCAATTTCAACCAATGCAATCTGACCTAACTTCACAAATTCTGCCCAGTCTACTATCCCTTGGTCTGCTGCTTTTAGGTCTGCGCCCTACAAAACATCATCTTGCACTTCTCTCCACAATAAGCCTTTTTCCACTGCTGAGATCAAGCTCCAGTCACCAGCCAAGCCTCAAAACCAAATCTGCTCCAAGACTTCTGCCTCCAACCAATCCCATGAAGGAACCCCAATGTTCCTGAATCAGTAATGTCAACACCGATCACAGAAGAGCAGAGGCCAGAGCATAAGGCTATGAGGGGCAAGCTCAACAACAGGGTGAGAATGCTGCTAAATGCATCTATTTGGGGAAAGTGCAGTATTTCCTTGAGAAGAAAGGATATGGAAATTGCTCAATACTATGACTATACAATATAAGATCTGCCAAGACTGTTGGTATCACTTTAGAAACCAGCTAGTTTTTCACATATACATGACAGATACAAATTCTTGATTCATTTTTATTATTTTAATACTTAATAAAGAATACAATAGAATTGATCAGCATGTAACTAATAAAGATGTCTTTTCAGTGTTGACATTCTGTTAACTGTGTGATTTTTCTTTGGTAAAGTGGTGATCAAAGGCTGCATCAGAAAGAAGAAACTGAAAGATGGATTGGAAAATAGAAAAAAAGAATGAGAATTGAGGAAGGAAAAAGGAACCTGGTCCAGGATTAGATTGGCCAAAAGGACAGAGATTTTATGGGCTTATAAAAACAATCAAGAAATGGGAAAATGGCTAAGTTAAACACAGAGTCCGAAGTTAGGGCTAAAGAATAACATTTGGACAAAGTTGAAGAAAAGAGAAGCTGAGTCTGGGTGCCCAGAACTGTAAAATATCTCTCACTAGGAATGACCTTATGTCTCATGGCCTACAAGGTACATATTTTAGAAAATGATTTAGGACATACCTCCAATATGTTTGGGCTTTCTTAACCATAAGTGATTGTAGCAGGGAAAGGCAAATATAAAACATAAGGAAACCATCCAGGGGAGTGGCAAGGGGCCCCAGTAATCCTAGGGCAGCAGATAACCTGGGACCTCAACAGTTAAACTGCCACAGTATGAGGCACAGAAAATAAACAGCAGTTGGAAAATAAATCACCATTTACTAAACAATAACAACAAGGCGAACAAGAGTCACTACTTGAGTTAACTTTCACAACAACACACAAAGCTAGTATCACTTTACTACTTTACTAGTGAGGTTCCAGAATGGGCTGGGTCACACTGCATGCTAAGGGATGAGGCCTCAATGTGAGTCCTATGGGAATCCCTGAAGTCCTCATTGCTTTCAAGCACCTGTAGTGGGCAACCTGGCTTTCAGAGCACAGTATCCAGAGGTTACCAGCCCACAACATCAAACTTTTGGAAGGACCTAAATAATAAGTTGAAGGGCTCCCATCATGTCCCCTCCCATTAACCCAGCATATGCAGCCTTCTTGTACTGACGTCTTCAACCAAGATGCACAAGAAAAACTGACTCAGTGCATCCATTCCCATAGAATGAGAGGGGGTCGCACCTGCACATTGGGTCACCCTCAGAGCTGCAGAATGCAGGTGCCCAATGGCCTACAGGTACTCCTTGGGGAGCTTTGAAGCATAGCAGAAGGGAAAGCGAGTTGGAGGCAGTGGGTGGAGGGCAGAAAGAAATGGAGAGGGCAAAGGGGAAGACAG
>NW_006952326.1:0-4601 GCF_000164805.1 Carlito syrichta | reverse complement strand
TTTTTGTTTTGTTTTGAGTCGTAGTCTCACTCTTTCCCCCAGGCTGAATGGAGTGCAGTGGCACACTGCTCATGTCACCACAGTCTTGACCAGCTGGGCTCAAGCAATCCTTCCACCTCAACCTTCCAAGCAGCTGGAACTACAGGTACATGCCCCCCACACTCAGCTAATTTTTTGATTTATTGTAGAGACTCACAATGTTGCCCAGGTTGGTCTTGGACCCACAGGCTCAGGCAATCCTCTCACCTCTACCTCCCAAAGTGCTGGTATTACAGGCGTGAGCCACTGTGACATTACTCAACTAAAATTTTTGACTTAGAGTATGTACTGCACCAGCCACTGAAGTAGGCACTGCGGTTATAATGATGATGTGTGCTCCGTCCCTTTAGAGTTTGAGCTAGAGGAGACCAATATCACACAGCAGTGACCTCATCAGGGCTGAGCTGAGGGCTAAAAGGTAGATGGCAGGATTCTGCCAGAAAAAGGGGACTTCCAGAGAGCCATTAGCTCAATATCTACTTA
The DNA here is from genome assembly GCF_000164805.1 of Carlito syrichta. NCBI lineage: Eukaryota > Metazoa > Chordata > Mammalia > Primates > Tarsiidae > Carlito > Carlito syrichta. The sequence continues at coordinate 4,079 of NW_006952326.1, read as the reverse complement.
CTGTACAGAAAGAGTCTGTCAACTGTCCTCACCTTCAAATCTCTGTACACAACAAATCGATTGTGCATGTGCTCTAGGCCCAGAATGATTTCAGTGGCATAGAACCGCATCTCCTTCTCAGAGAAGACCCTATGCTGTGAAAGGTGGTAGTGCCAGTCATCCCTTGGAACCAGAGATTCAGAATTTAATCAAGGTGTGTTAATTTAAAGGAAACAAAAACACTACCATTCTAAACAATTAGGACACAGCAGATAAAATAAATTATATTTCTGCTCTGCTGATATGCCTATGGTTGAGTTCCATAGTTTAGCAAAACACTTGAAGCATTATGGAGAAAAGTCAAATGTTGAAAAGACTTCAGTGTAGTGATAGGAGGGACAATACAACAAGGCAGAGCCAGCGCTGTCAGGATGGAAGTTCGGCCCATGACACCATCACAAGGTAGGACTAGCCAACCTGCTCTGATGACTTAAATCCTGTCTAATAATAGAATCAACCTACAGAGTGATCCAATAGACAGACAGCTTAGCAACTGGCTCAGAAAAATACAAACAAAACAGATCGTATCGATAGATATCTGACAAAGCAAATACAGTAAAATTTTAAGTGATAAAATCAAGGTGATGGGTATTTGGATGTCCCCAGTAAAATTCAATGATTCTAGATGGTTAAAATTTTTCATAAATCAATGTTGGGAAACAATCATATGATCCCAAGTTACAGTGAGGAGAATGCCTCCAACAGGGTAAGTAGATGTTTTTATAAACAAGGTAAAAATCTCTATTGATTATAAAAGTTAAAGTAGGTTCAATTTTATTGCCCTTACTTTTACAAGTATCTTCCCCCTTGCCACACACATAGTCACTACCAGCTCAAGATGTAAAAGATGCCCAGCACCCCAAAATCATCCCCCATGCCCTCTCAGCCAAGACCTCAGCCCTAGCCCTGGTCAGACAAAGGCACCTCTTCTGCCTTCCTTCCCACAAATTAGCTTTGCCTGTTCTGACAGTCACATAAACAGGATCACTGGGATATTTGCTGTTGTGTCTGGCTTTTTTTGCTTGTTATCATGTCTGTGAAATTCCTTCACATTTTGGAGTAGAGCTGGTTTTAAATCAAACACTCAAAATGTAAGAAAACTTCAAGCGAACTTCAAAAAAAAACACGCATTTGAGTTGTTGCATTGTATGTTTTTTAAATTTCAGGTCTTGTCACCAAAAATACTTTGAATATATGCCATGACACCTTCTAGTATTAGAAAGCTTCTTTTCCAGCTGAATGTTTTTCAGCATTCTCAAGGTCATGATAAACAATTTAAAAGGTAAATGTCCAGTGCCTCAGATTTAGAAAGGTACAGAAGACTGGGCTAAATTCTGTTCTTGGCCTGAAGTCAGTCTTTTCAAGTTGGTTCTACTATGTTTCTATCTCTGGCTTATATTCTTATGAGGTATTTCATTCCTAAAAGTTGAGGGCCAGGAAATAAGCTAACTAAACATTTAGGCCAGCTGCATTCCAGAAAAATCAAGTTTCACTGTAAGTATTTTATGAGAATCTTTCTAGAAAATCCAACTTCCCAGGTAGAGACCGGGAGTTCCAGAGGAAAATTGCAGTCAACATTTTAAAATGAGTCTTAACTGAAAATTGAAGGGTGAAAGTTTTCCTCAAACTTCAGGGGAGAGCTAATTATCTGAAAGACTCAAATTACTGTCTGCCTAGATTAGCACATGATAAGTTTTTACATCATGACAAAGTCTTTCTTGGTGCTCAGACTTGCCAAGCTGTGCTTACCGTTCATCAGATCCAGGATGAAGCAGAGTTTATTTGGAGTATGGAAGGCATAGGTAACGAAAGGACAGTCCTAGAGTAGAAAACACAAAAACTTATAAAAAACAAAAGCTGTCCTGGACAGGATATCTAGGGGTTTTACCTAATTAATTATTTAAATTGACACATTGTAATGATACCTAATTGTGGTGTACAATTTGATGTTTTAATATAGCGGGTGTATCAGGGTAGTGAGTGTATCCATCACTTCATGCAGTTCTCATTTCTTTGTGGTGGGAACCTTCTAGCTATTCTGTAACATACAATATATGCTCTGGATTTTCATTCAGGCCACCACCACCTGCATTGAGCACAGACACATACAAGGTAACTTTAAAAGTCACAGAAAAAGGGATCTGGTTACATGATAAAATGCACAAAAACACAACACGGAGCAGATGAACTTGAAGGTTCTTTCTCACTCAGATTCAATCAGGACTCTATTCTAAATCCATTCTCTTCAAAAGAGAGATTCTATAGAAAAATATTCACTCTCTAGCCCATCTTTATGTTGGTCAACATTTTGGTTCTGTGTCATCAAATATCCATGCCAAGTTCTGTTTCTGAAGAAAGAAGAACCACAGTATGGGAGGCGGTGGAGGAGGACAAGGACTGTTGTGTTATTTTCACACAACAAAATTGCTGGAACAATTTTTGAAACACTAAGAGGAAAAATGGAATTCAATCAGCATTTGAAAGCAGAAAACTATAGCATGGTCAAGTTTGAATAACTCAATTGTACAGATTTCAATTTTCCCTTAATTAATTTATAGATTCTGTGTAATCTTAATGAAGAGGAAAACTGGCAAGTTGATTCTAAAATGCATACAAATATAAACAGCTAAGAAAAGTTCAGGTAGTCTTGAAGATAGACAAAGCTGGGAAACTTATAAGTGCTGTATATAATTCAGACAGTGTTATATTAGCCCAAGGGCAGACAAATAGACCAGTGGAACAGAACAGAGAACGCTGAAATAGAACCACACATAAATGGTCACTTAATTTGTGATAAAGGTGACAAAACAGGACATAAGGAAAGAATGGCCATTTCTTTTTATTTTTCTTCTTTTTTTTGAGGCAGGGTCTCTTTCTCTCACTCAGGCTAGAGTGCCATGGCACAGTCATAGCTCAATGCAGCCTCAAACTGCTGGGCTCAAGCAATTATCCCATCTCAGCCTCCTGAGTAGTTTGAACTATGGGCATGTGCCACCATGCTGGCTAACTTTTTAAATTTTTTTGTAGCATCAGAATCTTGCTATATTACCTAAGCTAGTCTCAAAATCCTGACCTCAAGCTATACTCCTGCCTCAGCCTCCCAAAAGTGATAGGATTACAGGTGTGAGCCACTGCAACCAATCAAGGATGACTTTTTCAATCAGTGGTGCTGGAACAATTTATTATCTATACAATAAAATATAAACCCTTGACCCCCTGTTGCGTACCATACACTAAAAGTCACCTCCAGCATATATATACAGAGAGTGCCAAAAAATGTATTAAAATAGGGAAGGGAAAAAACTATATTAAAATTAGACTACTCAATAAGATGAATACAAGTCATGTTTGACTTCTGCAATTAAAAGAGGTGCTCAAAGTGGCTATCATCAGCTTCCAGACACTTCTGATTATGGCAAACATATCTTAAAATGTATATACATTTTTTTCACTGTGTGTGTGTGTGTGTGTGTGTGTGTGTGTGTGTGTGTGTGTGTGTGTGTGTGTATGTTAGGTAAAATAATAAAGCAATAAAGCTTCTTAAAGAAAACAAAAGAAAATATCTTCATGATCTTAGGGCAAGTAAATATTTCTTAGGCCACAAAAACAGTAACAAAAAAGATGTTGATGAATTAGACTAAAATAAAGAACTTCATCTGTAATATACAATACACGCTCTGGATTTTAATTCAGCCCACCGCCCCATGCATTGAGCACAGAGAAGATATTTGCAACCCATAAACACACAAATGACTCATATCTAGTATGAAGAACTCTTAAAAATTAGTAAAGAAAAAGGCAACCAATCCAGCACAAAAATGGCAAAAATTAAATTAAATAGCACTTCACATAAGAGGACACCAAATGTCCTATACATCTATCAACAGATGCTTAACTTCATGTGTCTCTGAGGAGATGCTAATTGAAACCATAACATGCTACCACTAAAACCCACAAGAATGTCTAAAACTAAAAAGACTGAAAAGACCAAGTGCTGAGTGACTGAAATTTTCACATATGGCTGCGGGGGCATACAGTGG